>NC_135385.1:11149147-11304147 GCF_049243985.1 Paroedura picta | reverse complement strand
CCAGGTTGGGGCCAGGACTGAAAAGGCCCTGGCCCTGGTCGAGGCTAGGCGGGCTTCCCAGGGGCCCAGGACAACCAGCAGATTTGTACCTGCAGATATTGGCCTCAGTTTAAAGAAAATGTGCCTGCTGATGGGGATGGAGACTGTACATGTTTCCCTAACAGTGAAAGAACTCCCTGAAAATAGAAAAGTAGTGCAATAACAGACTGCTGGAACCTTCCTATATAGATTTTTTGTTTTTAATTGGGGGGGGAAATTTGGTTGAAAATGGAGCTCGCCCCCTACTGGCAGTCTGAAGTAATAGAACCTATTCCTCTTCTCACTTCTGTTACAGGTATAGATTCCCGTCTTGTGAATGATGAATGATTTTCCACTGGAACAGACCATGGATTTTGGATTTTGGACGCACTGTCAGAGCAATTCCCACTAAAGGGATTTAAACACCAGGTGTGATAGGACAGTGTCTAGAACCTTCACAAGGCAGGTAGGAGGATTGGTCAGAGATAGTCCTAGCAGCGTAGGAAGAGCAGAGCAAATGCTTGGCCAAAGGGCATTCATTAATGGTACTAAAGAATGTTACCTGAAAGCCCTGCACCTGTGAAGGTGCAGACACTTTTACAGTTATAAAACATTAGGTAGATTATTATACAGAGGCATCACATCAAAATCACAAGATGTCATAGCCCCTCTGTATGCTGCATTGGTCAGGCCACACCTGGAGTCCTGTGTGCAGTTCTGGAGGCCTCACTTCCAAAAGGACGTGGACGAAATGGAGAGGGGGCAGAGGAGAGTGATGAGGATGATCGGGGGCCTGGGGACCGAGCCCTAGAGGGAAGGGCTGAGGGACTTGGGAATGTTCAGCCTGCAGAAGGGCCCCATGATAGCTCTCTTGAAGTATCTGAAAGGTGGTCACTTGGAGGAGGGCAGGAAAGGTTCCTGCTCACAGTAGAGAATAGGACCTGCAGTGATGGGTTTAAACCAGGGGTAGTCAAACTGCGGCCCTCCAGATGTCCATGGACTACAATTCCCACGAGCCCCTGCCAGCATTCGCTGGCAGGGGCTCGTGGGACTTGTAGTCCATGGACATCTGGAGGGCCGCAGTTTGACTACCCCTGGTTTAAACTATGTGTAGAACATAGGGGGATTTCACAGTGGCTGGACAGATCCTTCCCCTGGATGCGTTAGGCTGATCCTGCCTTGAGAAGGGGGTGGGACTAGGTGGCCTTCATGGCCCCTTCCCACTCTAGGATTCTAGGAGTCTGGTTCAGTAGTGGAATCAGCTGCCTAAGGAGGTGGGGAGCTCCCCCTCACTGGCAGTCTTCAAGCAGCAGCTGGACAGATACTTATCAAGGATGCCTTAGGCTGATCCTGCATTGAGCACGGGGGTGGTCTTAATGGCCTGTACGTCCCTCGCCAACTCTATGCTTCTTCTGTAATTTATATATATATATATTATAAACAAATTGCAAGGAATTATTGTGGTTCCGTTTTCATCCCATTTTCTTAATTGTGTGAATAGTAACACCACACCTTGCCATTTGCCAAATGACATCAGATAGGTCCCTGGCTTGAAATTTGATTCAGAGCCCTCTTGTTACACAAAATTAAAGTGCTTGTCAAATGTATTTAAAATTAAACAAGGTGGCGGATGAACCCTGTCCGGGATGAAGATCGCTGTCAGTGAGAAACTCCCATTCAGTAAAAATAAGAAACAAAGTTCTGTTTGTTTCTTGAAAGAAGGTGAAAGACTCACCTTATGAGTCTTGAAATAAGATGAAAGACTCACCTTATGCCAGAATAAAGTATGTTATCAAAGCAGTTCATCAGACGCATTTGGTGTAGTGGTTAGGAGTGCGGACTTCTAATCTGGCATGCCAGGTTCGATTCTGCGCTCCCCCACACGCAACCAGCTGGGTGACCTTGGGCTCGCCACAGCACTGATAAAACTGTTCTGACCGGGCAGTGATATCAGGGCTCTCTCAGCCTCACCCACCTCACAGAGTATCTGTTGTGGGGAGAGGAAAGGGAAGGTGACTGTAAGCCGCTTTGAGCCTCCTTCGGGTAGGAAAAAACCGGCATATAAGAACCAACTCTTCTTCTTCTTCTTCTAATG
The DNA here is from genome assembly GCF_049243985.1 of Paroedura picta. Lineage (NCBI taxonomy): Eukaryota > Metazoa > Chordata > Lepidosauria > Squamata > Gekkonidae > Paroedura > Paroedura picta. Next base: position 11,302,034 of record NC_135385.1, on the reverse strand, counting down.
TCTATAACATCCCTCTGTACAGAGCTACCTCCATCCGGCTAGGGATCCCTGGCCCCAAGGAAGCCCGCTTGACTTCAGCAAGGGCCAGAGCTTTCTCCATCCTGGCCCCTACCTGGTGGAACGAGCTCCCAGGGGAGATCAGGGCCTTGATGGAACTAAAACAGTCCTGCAGGGCCAGCAAAAGGGAGCTCCTCTTTCAGGCATTTGGCTGAGGTTGACCAGGACCAACAACACTCACTAACCTCCCTCCCAGGAATCCATGCATCTGTCTTGAACCATGGACCTGTTTGAAGGGTGTTCTGTTGAACTCCTGTTCTTCTTCTTCTTTTGTTGTTGTTGTCATTCTCCTTGCCCTTGTTTCTATTTAGACTTGTGGTATGGATAGAATTCCTGCCATCTTTGAATAACCATGTTCTGGATCAGGGCAGTTCAACCATATGCATGTCAAATGTAGAATTTTATAAATATATGTCTTAAATGTAGATTTTTTAAAAAATGGACTAATCTGGTGTATTCTGTATTTCAGGTTGCTGCTTCAGTTCGTTGGTCTTAAATTTTATATTTCTATACAGTTTTTTACTGTTTATAAATTTGTATTGTATATTTTGTAAAGGCCTATGGCTATATACAAATAAATGTATCACTGTCACTGTATTTCAGGAAACATGTGAACCCGGTAAATAGGCCCTTCTCGTGATTTCTGGGTCCCAGATGTCGTGAGCAGGAACGCTGGAAAGGTTTGCAGCAAATCACTTGAATATTCTGTCTCCCTGCTTTCCCCGTTGTGATGTCTGGATCTGAAACAGTACGGCCTATTCTGCACACGTTGGATAATGCACTTTCAAAGTGCTTTTGCAGCTGGATTTTCCTGTGCAGAACAGGATAATCTACTTCTAAAGTGCACTCAAAGTGCAATATCCAACATGTGCAGAATGGGCCTAGGTTTTCATATGGGGTTTCTAAAGCATATTGAAATCCATAATGGGCATGAATGGTATATGGCTTTAAGTGTTTCCCCCTTATAATATTCTAAAGAAGAAGTCAGAGCAAATATGTGATCCTTGAAATTGGGGGGAACAGCCTTTTGAAGAAATTTCTTTACCAGGTTTTTAAAGAGGTTTTTAAAATCATTGCGATATTTCCAGTGCTTGCCTAAGCAGAACTGTATCTCTTTGGGCTTAGAATGTGGCCTAGGATCACAGTGCTAATATCCTTCCAGCCACTCTCCAGTCAGTCAGAAAGTGCAAATGGGAAAAACAGGTGCATGATGGTTCATAACAAAACCAGAGTCCAGGAGCACCATTAAGACCAACAAAGATTTATTCAGGGCGTGAGCTTTCGAGGGCAAGCACTCTTGGTCAGACTGTGATCTTCTTACATGACAGGGAAGATCTTAAAGGTGCTGCTGGACTCTGATTATATTGTGCTACTTCAGACCAGCACGGCGACCCGTTTGAATCTGTCATGATGGCTCATGATTGTCGGTCAGCGTCCTCTCCTCTCCATGCCAGAGGAAGGAGCAGTAGGACAAAGATAATAAAATGAGTTCAGTTTAGGGATAGGAAAAGGACTGTGCACAGGGGCTACACAACACCTCCTTTTGGGCTCTGTTCCCCCCTGAACCCCACCAGTGAGGAAGACATATCTGCTCAACCAGCATACAACCAGTGTGGTGTCACTGGTTTCCAGTGGCCAAGCACCACAGCTGAATCGGTACCCCCGCCCGGTGTTTCAAAAACTGGACGCTAGCCTGATAATCCACTGCCCCTTTCAGGATATCGGTTAGACGAAAGAGAGACTCTTCCACGAGAATAGAGTGAGAAATATGCCTTTAATATTTTTTTCTTTCAACGCAGCGGTTGTTGAGATGGTTACCAGACGGCCCTTGCATTGGCCAGTGCGGTCACGGTTCCTCGCCAAAATCTATAAACCAGTTAACACACGGTTGAGGCAAAAAAGAAAAAACCCACAAAGGTAACGAGGGGTTCCTGGGCTTACAAGATTTGGGAGAAGGGTCTCCTGTAGATGCGTCAGGTCTTCCGTCACGCACGGTCACCTCCGGCGCCTTTAGGAGTGCACCATTTCCTGGAACTCTACACCAAAGACGGAGGGGGGGAAAAGTGATTTGCAAGGCTAACAGAACTCACACAGGCAGCCTCTTAACACTAGACTGAGAAACGAAAGTGGCGGCGTTTTTGTCACTCGTTTATAAAAGGAACTCTGGCCCTTTAGCAGTTCAGCTGTATTGAAATGTGGTTATGCATACGTGTGGCGTCTGGGCTCCCCCCCAGGAAGGAATCCCTGCAGCTGTGGTGGGTGAGCCGAAGTTTCTAGCCCAGCCTGGCATGCAGGAAACTCTTGCCTGGCAGGGCAGAGCGGGGGCGAGGGCTGCCAACCTCCAGGAACAGCCTGGAGGCCTCCCAGAATGACAACGGATCTCTTGGCCACAGTGAAGAAAACGGCTGCTTTGCATGGCATCTGAGCTGCCTCCCTTCCCCAAATTCCGCTTCCCCCAGGCTCTAGTCCCCAAACGTCCAGGAATTTCCCGTTCCAGAACTGGCAACCCCTAGCAGTGGGGCTCGGCCAATTCCGACGATGGCTCCTGAGATACAGTGGTGCTAGTCCTGTTGTGGCAAAGTCCAGCTGACGTTCTGTGACCCCGTGAGAGTCTAGTAATGTTTATTCAAGCGCCGGCTCTTCATGAGCTGGAACTCGCTTGGTCAAAGACATTGGTGAGAACCCTCATTTAGGCAAATCTCCTTAAAGTGACAAGCCACAGAAAGGTGGGAGGTAGGACGATATTCCCGAGAGGTCAGCTAGAAAGCCAGCCCAGTCAAAGTTTCTGTTGGAATATATCTTAAGTGCCGCCTTAAACCCAGATTATAATCTTTTTAGGTCCATTCAAGTCACAGTTTAGAGCGACCCTCTTATGTGCTACTGGACTCATAGAATCATAGAGTTGGAAGGGGCCATACAGGCCATAGAATCACAGAATCATAGAGTTGGAAGGGGCCATACAGGCCATAGAATCATAGAATCATAGAGTTGGAAGGGGCCATACAGGCCATAGAATCATAGAATCATAGAGTTGGAAGGAGCCATACAGGCCATAGAATCATAGAATCATAGAGTTGGAAGGGGCCATACAGGCCATAGAATCACAGAACCATAGAGTTGGAAGGGGCCACACAGGCCATCTAGTCCAACCCCCTGCTCAACGCAGGATCAGCCCTAAGCATCCTAAAGCATCCTAAAGAGACTCCTCTTATTTATTTTATTTTTTCGATTTGTATACCACTCCTCCCCTCAAAGTGGGCTCAGGGCAGTTTACAATAATCTCTTCCACATAATATATTTCTGGTAAGGCCTTGGAGGAGGAGCATGTCTCATAGCTTGAGTGCCACTCAGCACTCAACACAGACTCAGGGCAGCTTCATTACCCCCCTTTGTGGCTTTCTGACTTGGCAGGGCCTCCTGTTACCCCATTCTGCCAGGCTGCTGTGTGGGCAAAGCGGGCAGAATGTGGAAACTAACCAGATCTAACACCACAGTCCCAAGTAAAAGTGCCCCCTTGTAAGCTCATTCAGCTGGGGTGGAAAAGGGCAGCATACGAAGCAGACATCTTCTAGGTCAGGGGTAGTCAACCTGTGGTCCTCCAGATGTCCTCCAGATGTCATACGAAGCAGACATCTTCTAGGGCAGGGGTAGTCAACCTGTGGTCCTCCAGATGTCCATGGACTACAATTCCCATGTGCCCCTGCCAGCGCTGGCAGGGGCACATGGGAATTGTAGTCCATGGACATCTGGAGGACCATAGGTTGACTACCCCTGTTCTAGGGAACTGGAGAAGAGAACCTCCTTTATCTGGAATCCACCCTTCCTTTTGCAGCCCTGCTTTAAGCTTTCTTCCTGTCTTAGTTCTGGCTTCCCCGTCATGTCTCTTGTAAGACTTGGCACAGATTACTCAGCTAGGCCCCCCCTCCCTTCAGTTACTGTAGAAGAAAGAGCAAGCCTGCTGCGGGTCCCCTAAGGCTGGTCTGTGGATGGGGATGAATGGGGCTCGTATTGCAGTGGGTGTTGGTCAGCTGTCCTCCTGCTGCCCTCCCTGGGTTTCCCGTTGCAGTGGGGTCCAGGGGAGGATGCGGGAGATGTTCATAGGACTAACCTTTAGTGGGCTATTGAAAAGCAGCTAGGTTACATACCTTCAGCGCCAATTTTTCCGTCCCCATCATGGTCTGCTGCTGCCAGGAACGTTTTGGTTTCTGCTGCTGTTAACACTCTGGCTCCAGACTCAAACCTCTGGAGGAAAAATCTGGAAAGGAGGAGAAGAGTTGGTTTTTATACCCTGCGTTTCACTGCCTGAAGGAGTCTCAAAGCAACTTGAAATCACCTTCCGTTCCGCTCCCCACAACAGGCACCCTGTGAGGCAGGTGGGACTGAGAGAGCCCTGAGATTACTGAAGAAGAAGAAGAGTTGGTTCTTATAGGCCGCTTTTCTCTACCCGAAGGAGTCTCAAAGCGGCTTACAGTCGCCTTCCCATTCCTCTCCCCACAACAGACACCCTGTGGGGTGGGTGAGGCTGAGAGAGCCCTGATATTCCTGCTCGGTCAGAACACCTTCCAACAGTGTTGTGGCGAGCCCAAGGTCACCCAGCTGGCTGCATGTGGAGGAGCGGGGAGTCAAACCCAGTTTGCCAGATTAGAAGTCGGCACTCCGACCCACTTCACCAAACTAGCACATAGATCACATACACTGCATACCTACATACCTACTCCCTCTGAGGAAGTATAGGGATGACCCTTTGGAGAGGCACTTACAAAAAGATTCTCTCTGCTGTACAGAGGCAGGCCACAGCAAACCACCCCTGCTTGTCTTTTGCCTTGCAAACCTTATGGCACGGGTGGCCAAACTGTGGCTCTCCAGATATCCATGGAATACAATTCCCATGAGCCCCTGCCGCTGGCTCTGGAGAGCCACAGTGTGGCCACCCCTTGCCTCGAATACGGGGTGGCTATAAGTCAGCTTCGATTTGATGGCCTTCCACCGCATTCATGTGTGTGTACTTAAAGAAAACATCCCTTTTTTCCTTTTAGAATGTTAATAGTTTTGATTCCTCCAGGCCCTTGTTCCTGATCTATCCCGGGGCTGCATGCGGTGTGCATAATTGGCCTTTTAAAGATGAGTGGAGACCTTCATCATTCGAGTCTCCCCCCCCCCGCCCCCCAAATTAAACAAGCAAGCCAGCCAGCCAATATAGGCAAATCCATTCATAGTTTCTTGCAGTTCCTTCCAGTTTGGTCTCTAAATCCATTTTGAAGGGCAAAAGAGAGAAAAACCCAAACGAGAGTAATAATTTTAGAACAGGGACTCACTTCAGTTCATCTTCCTCGATGAAGCCGCTTTGGTCGTTATCTAGGATCCGGAAGATTTCCTTGACTTGGCTGCCGCTCTTTTTCGACATCCCACTGATCTGAAAGAATTTTTTGTGGTTGAAACTATCTGGAGCTAGACAGGGGGAAAAAAAAATAAAGTTTCTGTTACCTGGACAATAGCGACTTCTTTTTCACTTAGATGCATGGCCTCCCAAGTCTTTCCAGTTGCTCGCCGAAATAGTAGGTTTATGGACGTGTGCTCATAAGCAATGTTAGATTTTTGTTATTGGGCATAAATGTTTTATCGTGGTGTGACTGAGATGGCTTGCCTGTGTGAAACCAGCTATCACAGGTCACGGCAAACTGATATTTAGTTTTACAAGTCAGTGGGAGATGCGACATTAAGTGGTAAAAGGTAAAGGTAAAGGTATCCCCTGTGCAAGCACCGAGTCATGTCTGACCCTTGGGGTGACGCCCTCCAGCGTTTTCATGGCAGACTCAATACGGGGTGGTTTGCCAGTGCCTTCCCCAGTCATTACCGTTTACCCCCCAGCAAGCTGGGTGCTCATTTTACCGACCTCGGAAGGAGGGAAGGCTGAGTCAACCTTGAGCCGGCTGCTGGGATTGATCTCCCAGCCTCATGGGCAGAGTTTCAGACTGCATGTCTGCTGCCTTACCACTCTGCGCCACAAGAGGCTCTTGCACATTAAGTGGTATTCGGGCTCAAATGCCTTTTTCTTTCTATTAGACAAAGTGTGAACAAAGGAGTCAGATAAGCGTTGAGGGGAGAGAGAGTTTAACGTTTCCACCCCTGTATCGTTTTGAAAGCAGGCGCTATGCTATTACCCATCATCAGGTAGGGGGGGATAGAGTCAGGGTGGAAGGATTAAACCCCTTATCTTCTCCCTCAACAGCCTGAACCTAAATCTGAACTCTTTATCATCTGAAATCTTTCTTCCAAAGACTCAGGGTGATCTCTGCCTTGTTTAGTTTGTTCCCTGGGGAGACATAAGGACACAGCTTGGTGGAGTGGTTAGGAGTGCGGACTTCTAATCTGGTAAGTTGGGTTTGATTCCTCACTCCTCCACATGCAGCCAGTTGGGTGACTTTGAGCTCGCCACGGCACTGATAAAGCTAAAGCTGTTCTGACCCAGCAGGAATCTCAGGGCTGTCTCAGCCTCACCTCCTTCACAGGTGTCTGTTGTGGAGAGAGGAAAGCTAAGGCGACTTTACGATGCTTTAAGACTCCTTCAGGTAGAGAAAAGCGGCCTATAAGAGCCAACTCTTCTTCTTCAGTAATAGCAGAGCTCTCTCAGCCTCACCTCCCTCACAGGGTGTCTGTTGTGGGGAGAGGAAAAGGAAGGTGAATGTAAGCCACTTTGAGACTCCTCTGGGTAGAGAAAAGCACCATATAAGAACCAACTCTTCTTCTTCAGTAATCTCAGGGCTCCCTCAGCCTCCCCTCCCTCACAGGGTGTCTGTTGTGGGGAGAGGAAGGGAAGGCGAATGTAAGCCACTTTGAGACTCCTTTGAGAAAAGTGGCATATAAGAACCAACACTTCTTCTTCTACAGCTTGGTGTAATGGCTAAGAGTGGCAGCCTCTAATCTGGAGAACTGGGTTTGATTTTTCACTTCCATATTCAGCAAGCTGAGTGACCTTTGGCCAGACACAATTTTTAAAGAGTTCTCTCAGCCTCACCTCCCTCGCAGGTTGTCTGTTGTGGGGGGGAGGAAGGATAGGCAATCGTCAATTGCTGTGAGACTCCTTCGGAGAGCAAAATGTGGGTTACAAAAAACCCCAACTCATATAAATCATGCAGGTAGAGTGCATACAGAGCAATCTCTTTCTTAAAATTGAATGTGGAGAGCCATAGGTTCTGGCGTTGATTCATGCTTTGCCTAATTAATTTATGGGCTTCAGAAGTACAGCAGGTGGCTTTGGCCACTGACTTCCATGTCTCTTGAAAAGGAATGGGACACATCCATGCAGGCTACAGTAGCTGGACAGATTAGGACTGGGGGAATCGTGCTCTCTCCAGAAACAACTAGGACAATTCTTCTCTTTTCCTCAACCTAACCTACCTTGCAGGGCTGTTAATAAAATGGAGGAAGAGGGGAACCATGCATATTGCTTAAAAAAATGTAATAAATAAAGGAAAGGTCTCATCATTAGCTCAGAAAAGGGAAACACCATCTTCAGAGTGGCTATTTCTCTGAATACCAGATTTTGAGAAGCTATAGGTAAGGGATCAGCCCTGCCTGCTCCTTAGAAGGCCAGATCCTGAAGATGAAACTCAAATACTTTGGCCCCCTCATGAGAAGGAAGGACTCCCTGGAGAAGAGCCTAATGCTGGGAGCGATTGAGGGCCAAAGAAGAAGGGGACGACAGAGAACGAGGTGGCTGGATGGAGTCACTGAAGCAGTCGGTGCAAACTTAAATGGACTCCGGGGAATGGGAGAGGACAGGAAGGCCTGGAGGATCATTGTCTATGGGGTCACGATGGGCCGGACACTAAAAAAAACAACAAGGCAAGGGATGCCACTAGCCACCATGACCTGCTTGCAGAAACAAAATTCTGGACTTCCCCTAATCCAGCAAGGCCAGTTCAGGTAAATTCAGCCAGTGTTCTTACCTTGGCAGTCTCTGAGCGCAGCGGCAATATCGGAAGGGCTTAGGATGTCGGTGATGCTCATATTAACCTGCGGAGAAAGCAAATGAAACTCAAGGTGCTTGTGGAAGAGGCCCTCCTTGTGCTATGGGGCAGGGAGAGGAGCTATCTTGGAGCTATCTGCGGTGGCCTCATCTTTCCACTAAAACCAATCTAGCAGCTAAGCCTCTGTTTGGATCAGCCTTTCCTTTGACAGTGCCGTCAAAACCAGCCGCAGTAAAACACAAGCATGAACTATTTCGCTGTCGTCTTTCTGCAACAGGGAAGTCGTCACAGTAATGCCAATTTTAGTAGTATACAGAATTAAACTTTACAGAGAAATAAGAAACTGAAGGATAGAACGTTTCTGCTTAAATGAATAATCGCTGTAGTTTCCAGCAGTATCCAGAGATATAAGGGGTCAAGAGCTCTGCCTTAGAAAGGAATCTTCCAGCCCACAGATGTTCTAGCCGGCCGCTCTCATCTTGATGGTTTCCCCAAAGAGGAAAGAGAATAATAGGTCAACAGATCACCACAGGTAAATAAATAATAAATACATAATAGTCCCATCTTCCAAGAGAGGCATCTGTTATACTTACTACCTATTCAGCCTGGCCACAGGTGTTTCTACCCTTTAGACTCTCACGCCGGCTGGCTGCCTGCCTTTATGATTGCCCAGGTAGGGAAAAGGGGGGAATTTTTTTTTAAAGAGCTGGATAGATATCAAGCAGGATGTACCTCTGGCTCAGACTTATCTGCCTAACTTATATAGGATTCTAAAAGTGACAATGGCTACTTGGATTACCTTTTTATGGATTAGATGCTCCATTTGAGACGCCGCTCAGATGTCTTGCTTAACTAATGAACTGGGTTTTTTTCCCCCCCACCCTCTTCTATTTATACCCAAGGAGTACGTTCAAGAGAGCTACAGAGTCTCCTGTCCTGACAATAAATTAATGCATGTGCTTTAATTAAGCTTCGGCATGGTCCATCGAGTTGGAATCTCGTGTAAATTTTCAGTTTTCTTCTCAAACGAAGGCTGAGTTGGCAACGGGTTACTGGGGTGGAATTAGAAAGACGCTTTCGTTTCTCCCGTTTTGCTCTGCTTCTTTCGGAGGAAGCCGGAGGGGAAAGACACCCCAGGACAGTGGTGTTAGCCTGATAGAGAAGCTGTCAGTAAAACAGAAGCGAGCCTGATATTCTTTTTTTTCCCCCCCGAGTGAACTTTCCTCACTAAAGCTTCATGCCCTCATTTAGAATCATAGAATCACAGAATCATAGAGTTGGAAGGGGCCATACAGGCCATCTAGTCCAACCCCCTGCTCAACGCAGGATCAGCCCTAAGCATCCTAAAGCATCCAAGAAAAGTGTGTCTCCAACCTTTGCTTGAAGACTGCCAGTGAGGGGGAGCTCACCACCTCCTTAGGCAGCCTATTCCACTGCTGAACTACTCTGACTGTGAAAATTGTTTTCCTGATCTCTAGCCTCTATCGTTGTACTTGAAGTTTAAACCCATTACTGCGTGTCCTCTCCTCTGCAGCCAGCAGAAACAGCATCCTGCCCTCCTCCAAGTGACACCCTTTCAAATACTTAAAGAGGGCTATCATGTCCCCTTCTCAACCTCCTTTTCTCCAGGCTGAACATTCCCAAGTCCTTCAACCTGTCTTCATAGGGCTTGGTCCCTTGGCCCCTTTGCAAGCCACTTCCTTAATTGCAGGAAAGCAAGAGTAGGAAAAACTGACTGATTCCAAGAGGATGTTTGTTTGTTTTAAATCCGTACAAGACCATTCACACCACACTTTTTAAAATCCAGGGACAAATTCATCAAATAGCAAAGCATTAATTAAGGATGCCTAACTGGGGGGTAGCAGCCCTTACTAGTCCAGTCTCACCAGAGCTTGGAAGCTAATCAGGTTGGCCACATTTAGTATGTAGACAGGAGATGATGACTGGAGTTTCTGTGCAGAGAAGGGCAATGCAAAACCACCTCTGCTTTATCTTTTGCCTTGAAAACCCCCATGGTCCTGGGTCACTGTGTGTCAATTGCATGATTATTATTGAACCCTGGGTGACCCAAGATGACCCAATCTTATCAGATCTTGGAAGCTGAACAGGGTAGGCCCTCATTCAAGGAGGTAGCCGTGTTGGTCTGAAGTAGCACAACAAAAATAGAGTCCAATAGCACCTTTAAGGCCAACAAAGATTTATTCAAGGTGGGAGGTTTCGAGTGCATGCATAGAGTGCCTGCAAGCTCCCACCTTGAATCAATCTTTGTTGGCCATAAAGGTTTTGTTAGGGTAGGCCCTGGTTAGGACTTCCATGGGAGACCAGCAAGGAAGTCCAGGGTAGGAAGTAGCGATGCAAAAGCAAGCCACGGAAAACCACCCCTGCTTGTCTCTTGTCTTGAAAACCCTACAGGGTTATCATAAACTGGCTGCAAGTGGATGGCACTGAGTGGGTGGCACTGAGCTGCACCACATCAGGGGCTGAGCATGTGCTTTGCAATTCCTGACATCTCCAGCTTCAGAAGAATGATCCTGTTCAGTGCAGGATCAGCTTGAAGCATCTCTTGTTAGCACAGGGAAGTTTATCCCCTTTGTTCCCCTTAGTAGATTGAGGAAAGAGTTTATGTTGTTTTTTTAAAATTGTATGTGTTCTTTGGGGGAAGGAATTTGGGGGAGAGGAAAGGGAAAGCGAATGTAAGCCGCTTTGAGACTCCTTCGGGTAGAGAAAAGCGGCATATAAGAACCAACTCTTCTTCTTCAGTAACATCAGGTCTCTCTCAACCTCACCTACCCCACAAGGTATCTGTTGTGGGGAGAGGAAAGGGAAGGCGATTATAAGCCACTTTGAGCCTGGTAGAGAAAAGTGGCTTATAAGAACCAACTCTTCTTCTTCTTCAGTAATATCAGGGCTCTTTGAGCCTCACCCACCTCACAGGGTGTCTGTTGTGGGGAGAGGAAAGGGAAGGCAAATGTAAGCCGCTTTGAGACTGCTTCGGGTAGAGAAAAGCGGCCTATAAGAACCAACTCTTCTTCTTCTTCAGTAATATCAGGGCTCTTTGAGCCTCACCCACCTCACAGGGTGTCTGTTGTGGGGAGAGGAAAGGGAAGGCAAATGTAAGCCGCTTTGAGACTCCTTCGGATAGAGAAAAGCGGCATATAAGAACCAAATCTTCTTCTTCTACAGGAATTGTGAAAATTTGCATCCCTACCTGCATAGAGGAAGAGCTTAATCCCACACATAGGCCACCAAGAAGCAAGATTCATGGTACGTGAGCAAATCTCCTGTTCATTGATGCCACGGCAATAACTTTGTCTGCTTTGCAGATTGTGTTGTGTTGTTGTGTAGAGGTGAGATGGGTGTCAGGCAGAGCCAGGGCTTTTTCAGCTTTGGAATGCACTCCCCTTGTGCAGAACACCGCTCACCTGATCCTTCTCTCTAAGTATTTGGAAACGTTTCAGTAAGGTAGGTACATAGCCAAAAGATGCTAAAATCACTTAAGAATATGATAAAGATGTAGCTGATCACTGACTGATGGGAATATTGTCCTTAACGTTGGAAACAGAAAGTGGAGACTCCAAGCTATACTAAGCCTGGCTGGAAGGTTGGTTACCAAAGCCAAAAACGACCTGGATTTCAGAACGAGGGCCGATGCCACTGTATAGCGATACAAGAGGCAATCTACAGTTACTGGCATTTATTTATTCATTAATGACGGTCTTCGTCTGAAGTGTTGCTGCCTGTCTGCCTTAATTAGAATGAATGAAATCATTGCCGGGTAAATTAACCCCCTTTACAAAGAGGTGGTTTCATGACAGTGTACTGGAACTTGGTGTATGTTTGGGGGAGGGCAAAAGGTTCACGTTATGAACCTCAATCTGAAATCGGCTGTTGTCCATTTCTGTGGTGTCCAGTGTCACTTGCTCAGTTGATCTTCAAGGAAGAAGAGAAAAGCTGGTTTCATAAAGTGGCCCATTGGATGTTTTATTTATTTATAACAATACTTAGACCCCATTCCTAACTGAAATGGATGAAAAATGAGTATGATACCATAAAAAAACATTGCAGGTAAAGCCAGACTTCAGTAAAGCAAAAACACAACTAAATATCTTTAAAGAGGGGCAAGGGAGTCCTCCTTACCTTATACAGTAGTCTGTTGCTCAGGCCCAAGTCATGTCTTCCCATTGTTCTTGTGAAAAAGAGGGAGATTTTCACTGGTTTGCCCTCTGTCTCACCACAGCTCCCACACTTGGACACCCCATGTTCCTGTGGGGATCCCGTATCCTACAGGGGTACAATTTTTAGACCTGGATCCATCATAACTCTACTCACACTGCATAGAATCCAGATATGTAATTTCTCTGAAGGGGGACAAAATGGGAAACCCTGGATGAAGGAATCCCAAGGAGTAGCCGAATTGGTGGAGCGCGGCTAGCTTGGGGGGATCGAGTTCTGAATGTTGTGTGTCCTTCAGAGAAGTGGCTCCCATTTTGTGAAGGGCTTTAAAGACAGTGCCATTTCACCTGGAAGGATTGTCCTATTGGGAAAGACCAACAGATACACTGCCAGTGTGTAAAGGGGAAATGGCGACTCCCAGACATGTTTTGAGGTTCAGAAAACAGTACATGGAGAGGAAGGATTAAGCGGTCCACCTCTGGAGCCACAGGCTTTTATGACTCACTGATCCATTCTCAGATCTCCCAGCATCTTGACTGCAAAGGGTTTCAGAGTTGCTTGAAACTTCAGTGCAAAGAGGTGGACCATTTTTCTTTGGGGGCCAAGGCCAGAGGGGGTCCACAATTGTGGAATTACCAGTAATTTACCCCCCCCCGAGACCTGGGTCGAGTCTGCACGGGGCTTTTTATCCACTCCCAGCTCGAATTAATCCCTCCCGTCTGCACTGAATTCAATTTCCATTTTGATTTTGGCCGTTTTAATTTTACCTCTGCAACATGCATGATTGATCTGCAGTGTCCCTACCTTTCCCCTACAATATCCAGGAGTGGATATAAGCTGCGATATTTGAAAAAAACGCCGTCAGTATAAGTGTAGATTTCTGATTTTTGCGAATTAACTTCCTGCTCCAAAGCAGTCTTCCCTGATTGGCCAGTTCAAAGACTTCCTGGTTCCTGGGTGTCAGGCTTCCTTCCCCTGTTTTAAAGTTTTAAAGTGACTGTGCTCCAGAAGCCCACACTTCTCTCAGCAGAGATTTGCCTCATTCTCTGAGAGGCTGCTGCTGGCTCGGGGGTCAAAAGAGAAGAAATAAATCACTAATGCTGGCTGGACTTCACCACTCCCCCCTTTGCTAGTTCAGGAAAAGCAGTTCAACTTCATGACTACTGCGCCCCTCCCCAATCTGAGCTTCCCCAATGAAGTGCAGAAGTGGGGGGGAGACCCAGGTTCGAATCGATCTGAATTCGGCAGGATCAACAACGGAAAAAACAAGGTAAGTCCAGAATCAGCCCTGGTGTCAGATCTCCCATCATCTTGTCTGCTTTGGGTCCTAGAATGGCTTGCAACTTCAGAGCGGCACAAGGTAAGTCTGCTGCTACCATTTGATATACTCTATGATGATCATTAAACAGATTGTCGAGTGTCGCCAGTGACCCAGTAACACTATCTTGTGACCTGGATGCTGCAGGCAATTGTCTAAGATGTTTCTGGTGGCTGTCAGCAGCATAATCGGAGGGTGATCTTTTGGCCGCTGAATTATTCAGGTTTTCTCTGTTATTTTAACAATAACTCTGCCCAAAAGGTTAGAGGATGATTAAAGGTTTAGGGGGGTGGGGAGTCTCTTGAGTTCGCTAAAAGCGGCGGATAAAGAGAAAGGACTCAGGCTCTGTATATTGTTACTGGCTCATCTTCTTGAGTTCCAGTGCTCTTGGTCTTCATTTTAAAATAATTAACACGGCAAACGCAGGGCTTGTCTTTATTACACCATGCCCATAGCTCAGAGATAGGCGGTGTTGATTCACAGGGAGGAATTCTACTACCTTTTGTGTCTGACTGACTGTTTCTTTGTCTTAACTGTTCCGTGTTAGTGCACTCGTGGTTTATATACACAAGATCCCTGGTATTGCTTTATTATCCGTCTGGGAAGGACATCTTCCTTAGACCTTGGAGAACTCCTTCCACTCAGAACAGCCTTCTGTTGCCCTCAGTGGCCACCCCAGTGCTTTGTGGAAGTCTCCCAATGCCAGCTTGAAAAACTGCATTTTTCCATTGTAAAGCTTATCAGTGGGGATCCATTGTGAGGTGTGGGATATCATGTTCAGAAGTTGTACAGCTGCAAGGTACTATAAGGACAGACAAAAGTCAAAAGTCAGGGTCTGGCTGTCCACTGTTTTCTGATAATGAGCTTCCCAGTGGTATTTATCTCGTCACTGGAAGATTCAAGTTTTTTTTTACCTGGATTGGAGTTGGTTAATTGGTTCTTCTGTACGTGACCAAAATTACAGCAGTCAAGAAGGAACAAACAACATGCCCCTTGTTTTCATAAGAAAGCTGTGAACTGAAAAGCCTCATGAGGTTCCTCGGGCAGCATGGCCTTCCTTTATATCTGATCTCCGATAACGGTCCTGTCTTCCCATCAATTTTTTATCGTCCCTATTTAATCTAATTGAAAGTAGCCAAAGTAATTTAGATTAGTTTGCGCTAAAGTATATGAAACAATCTGCCCTGAGCCTCCGGGGAGGGCAGTATATAAATATAATAAATAAAATACATAAATATATAATAAATAAAGGAGAAATCAAGAAGAACTACGAGTTCTGTTAATAATTCTTGTGGGATTCTAACCTCTTTTTTGAATCTTAAAAAAAAAAAAAAGACCCACTTTCCTCACTGCTCCTTGGTGAAAGCTAAATCTGGGCATAGGACTAATTAGCAAGGCATTCCTAATTAACAAAACACAGAATTATTTAGACAATTGGCTGTTCAGATTTTGTCAAATATGGTAAACTATTACCCTATTTTTATATGTCTTATTCCTTTTTTTATGCCAATGAAAGGTGACTGACTGACTGACTGGTCAACTATTTTTAACAAAGCAATTAGAAAAACAAAAAAAAATTAAAATATATCAATAATTTGATACATTTATTCAACGGTTGTGAAGTAAATTGAAGTGTTAAAAACGAAATGAATGTACATGGTTGATCCCTGGCAATAGCCTTTGGCACTGTTGTTTCTGTTTCTGTAGTGACAAGTGGATGTATTGATCCCTCCCCCCCCCATAGATCCCTGCCCTCCCCATAGGTTAAAGAACAAGCAGGCCTTGTAAGAAGATCCCTGCTGGATCAGATTAATTCAGCCTCCTGTTTCACCCAACAGCCTACCATTTGGCTCGAATGCAACAAGACATCGAAGTTGAGGCCTTCTCCTGATGTTGCTTCCTGGCAATGAATAAGGAGATTTAGTCCTCAGGGCTATTTGCCACTAATGGACCTGTTCTCCTTGAATTTATCTAATCTCCTTTTAAAGCCCTCTGCTAGTGGCCATTGCTACCTGAACACATCTTCTATGATAGTTTCATCGTGGAACCTGATGAAGGGAACTTGGTCTCTTGCAACACGATACCCTGAAACTCTTGTTGATCTCTAGGGCAGGGGTAGTCAACCTGTGGTCCTCCAGATGTCCATGGACTACAATTCCCATGAGCAAAACAAACGCTGGCAGCGGCTCATGGGAATTGTAGCCCATGGACATCTGGAGGACCACAGGTTGACTACCCCTGCTCTAGGGTGTTACTGGACTCGAATAATGCTCTTCTACTTTTTCTATGATTAAAGGCTTGAGAATCTAGGCCTTTTCAGACTAGTATAAAAAGACAGATGGGAAGGCACAGGAGACGTTTACAAAACTTTGCACAGGATAGAGGAAGTGGACAGAGAACACTGACAAGGCCGTGGCCTCTGTGACTTGTTTGAGCATAAGAGGAGCCATGTTGGATAAGACCAATGGCCCACCTGGTCCAACAATGTGTCACACAGTGACCAGAACCCAAGTGATTTCAGGAAGTCCACTAGTGGAGCCAGAACTCCACAAACCTCTTCACTGTTGTCCACCAAGCACCAAGAATACAAGGCATTACTGCCCCCAGACAAAGGCCTTTTATGCACTGGTGTTTTCCTTTGCTTTTTCCGTGTATTCCCATTGGGTGCATTTTCCCCTTCACGTCACAGCTGCATTGGGCTTCCTTTTCCCTTCTGCATGGATTTTGCTCCATCCTCTACATGACAACCTTTTAAATACTTGAAGATGGTGATCAGATCCCCTCTCAGTCGTCTCCTCTCCAGGCTAGAAAGACCAAGCTCCCCCAACCTTTCTTCATACATCTTGGTCTCCAAACCCCTCACCATCTTTGTTGCCCTCCTCTGGACACGCTCCAGTTTGTCAACATCCCTCTTCAACTGGGTTGCCCAAAACTGAACACAGGACTCCAAGTGAGGCCGAACCAGAGCAGAGTAAAGCGGTACCATCACCTCCCGTGATCTGGACACGATACTCCGTTTATCCCATCTCCAACATATAAACTAAAGTTAATCCTATGTGTGTGTGTGTTATAGGGTGCTCGGGGAGATTTAGGATGCCAGGAGTAGGACGCTATGTGAGTTTCATGCTGATTCTAGCTGGCCCACCTTCCTCAGTGCACCCTTCCTATTCCTGCACCCTCCTTGCCTATTCCTGCACCCGCCTGGCAGTAGCCCGTGGAAGCCCATGGAAAAGGTCAATATAAAGCGACATTCTTGCTATCTTGGCGCGTCTAGCAACATTTGGCCTGTGTCAAAAGCCTAGTCAAATAATACTCTGTCTGACCATCAATCAACTGGTATAGCAGCTTCAGATGGAGTTCTTGTCATTCCTGGTACCTCCTGAGTTGAACAAATAAACTAAATCAGATCCTTGGTCCTACATGACCCTGGCAGTGATGCTCCAGGGGTCTCAGACAGAAGTTTTTGCCCATTGCTTCCTACTGGATCCTTTTAACGGGGGATGCCAGGGATTTGACCTTCTGCATGCCCAGCCGATTATCTGCCCCTTTGCTTCTGATTGTCTTTTGCGTGTCTAAACAGGGCCTCATCGGTTCTGAATCCACCCACGCAGCTGTAAAGCAGTGGGTGTTTTTTTCTTTGTTCCTTTTATTGTGCTTCGTTGACCCTTCATTTTGGTTTCAAAGGAGTAGTCGTGTTGGTCCGAAGTAGCACAATAAAATCAGAGTCCAGTGGCACCTTTAAGACCAACAAAGATTTATTCAGGCAGGGCGTGAGCTTTTGAGGGCAAGTACCCTTCATCAGACTTTGGTGCTTATCTCCCACCTTGCTGTTGTGTAACTGGCTGCTGTGTTGAGACACTCTTGCTGTGTACTGAGGCTGCTGTCACAGGGAGGTGGTTGGCATTGTTTTAACAGTGCTGGCGATTTTAATTTCTTTTTCCCCCCATATGCTTCTTGCTGTTTAGCCTGTTTTGCTTGGATGGTTTCCTCAGTTTGCCTGGCCCTAGAGAGAGCAGAGGAGGGCTCTGAGATGCAGCTGGGTAAAAAAATCCCGTTCGAAAAATTAAAAATTAATACATGTCATAATTCCATTCTGCCTGTTGGCAACACATGTATATATTATTAACTTGCGGGAGAGCATTGGAAAGATGGCAGCACAATCAGGTGGAGGTAGCCACCCTGAACCGAATTTTAGTCATAGAATCATAGAATCACAGAATCATAGAGTTGGAAGGGGCCACACAGGCCATCTAGTCCAACCCCCTGCTCAACGCAGGATCATAGAATCACAGAATCATAGAATCATAGAGTTGGAATGGGCCACACACGCCATCTAGTCCAACCCCCTGCTCAACGCAGGATCAGCCCTAAGCATCCTAAAGTCCGAAAGGCAGACTACATATAGTTATAAATTCTGGTCTTGATAGACAGCTTCTCTGTTCCTTCAGTGACCTGTTGGCTTTAAAGTGCCCCAGGGCTTTTGTTTTATCTTTCTAGCCCTCTATAGTCGGCTCTCAGGGCCTTTCATAATCAGTCATCCCAGGATAGAGAACCCGAGTGACCTTTTGGATTCTTGGCACAGGCATTTGGGGCCGTTCTCTGCAGAGTACCTAATAAAGGAAATAACGAGGAGGATGGTTTGGTTGTTATCGGGATGCTTTCATTTGTGGATAGTAGCCTAAGGTGACCAGATTTTAACATTGGTAAAGTGGGACACCATTGACCCGGGGGGGGGGGGGGTGTTCTTGATTCAAAATTTGGCCTATATAGAGCAACAAAAAGTTTCATAGAACGCAAAAACAGTATTGTAATATATATATTTTAATTTCAACATAAGTACAATTTGCCACGTGCCCCCAGATGTCCCTCCAAAAGTGGGACAATCTGGTCACCTTATAGTAGCATCTTTGCTGATGTATGAAGCAAGAGCGCCATCATGTGGTCGCGTGCTCCTCAGAGAAGCCTGCAAGCTTTTTCGGATGTGGTTTCATTTTGGTTAATTTGCTTGCTGAGACTAATTTGCTTTCACCGTGCATTCCCCTCAGGAAATTTCTTCCATTCTGCTTTTCACTCCACTATCGCTGTGCTTATATTGTGTTCTGCACTGATTTTCATAGAATCACAGAATCATAGAGTTGGAAGGGGCCACACAGGCCATCTAGTCCAACCCCCTGCTCAACGCAGGATTAGCCCAAAGCATCCTAAAGCATCCAAGAAAAGTGTGCATCCAACCTTTGCTTGAAGACTGCCAGTGAGGGGGAGCTCACCACCTCCTTAGGCAGCCTATTCCACTGCTGAACTACTCTGACTGTGAAAATCTTTTTCCTGATATCTAGCCTCTATCGTTGTACTTGTAGTTTAAACCCATTACTGCGTGTCCTCTCCTCTGCAGCCAACAGAAACAGCATCCTGCCCTCCTCCAAGTCACAACCTTTCAAATACTTTAAGTATTTGAGTGGATGGAGGTCATTTAGCTTCCTGGTACCTCCAGAGCTCACATCCAGAGCCCACTGACCTTTCCTTTTGCTTTTCTGTGGGTTTGCAAAGAGTGATTTTTTTCTGATCGCATTCCTTGCTTTACTCAGCAGGTGAAGGTAATTCAGAAGCATAATGATGTTCCCTCCACCTGCCGTTTTTGCCCCTTGGAAGTCACTCCTCACTTTTCTTATCGGTCAGTTTTACTCTGAGCGTGTTTTTTGAAACTGTTCTATGAGATTCTTCCTGCTGTATTTACTGTCCTGTAGCCATCTTAGGTTCTCTCCTCTTCACCACTGCTTATTTTTCCATTTTAATCAGTTTCATTACTTTCAAAGAAATAGAATAAGTCTCACGGTGCATCAGGATCCTACAAGACTCAGATCCCTAGTGAAAATATTGCCCTAGAACAGGGGTAGTCAAACTGCGGCCCTCCAGATGTCCATGGACTACAGTTCCCATGAGCCCCTGCCAGCATTTGCTGGCAGGGGGTCATGGGAATTGTAGTCTATGGACATCTGGTGGGCTACAGTTTGACTACCCCTGCTCTAGAAAGCCTTATATGTGTGTGTGTGCGTGCGCTGTTTGGTGTTTGGATCCTGGTAGAGGATTAAATCAAAGCCTTTGAGATATATATATATTTTTAATTATGATTTTTAGCCTTATTCCTCCAACCCACTATATTCCATGAAATGATGTTAAGTGCTGGGGATGGAAGAATATCTATCAGTCAGTCATCTGCTCCCTTACTAAGGTCCGTGTTGAGCTGCAAAATTGTGTTTCTGGATTGATTCAGAAACTAGAGTTAAACACACAAACACGTTTATCTAACTTTATCTGGAATTATAAGAAACCTCGGATAAATTTTCAGGAGGCCAAGGATAAGATCGTAAGAGGGGGCTTGAGATTTCCCAATATTGGCTAGAACAGGCTGAATATCTAAACGGATGAAAGAAGAGAAAGACACAACATGGATTCTAGTTGAGCAATCTTTTGTGTCAGTACCTTTGAGAGTCTGGATTTGGCTAAAACAAAGAAATAAAATTAATCCTTAAACTAAGGATAACGTTATCAGTGTCTTGGGTAAAGGTCAGATCAAAATTAGCCTCTGGAATATCACTGCTGGATTCTAAGATCTAAAGACTGTAGCTAAGCTGCAAAAGAAGGACATTAAAAAATTTGGGAAGATCTGAAGGTATTACAGATGCTTAAGCCCTTATGGGCAAATAGTTGTTACGTTTGCAGAAACATCGTCTTAAAGCAATGGACAAATCCTCTTTGTGTCAGTTTCTTCAGGTTAAAACTCTTCTACAAACATTACTATGTAAAGATGAAATAAGAACCCAATTGGCAGGTTTTTACACTATGCACAATGAAAGAAATATATTCTCAGATATATAATTTCCCATTTGATGCTGATAGTAAATGGCAGAAAACATTTGTAAAACTCTGGACAAAAGCTTTGAAAGCCCCTCTAAGCTCAGAGGTTGGACATCAGCATCAGGAATGTGTTTTAAACTTCTCAGTAAACCTTTCAGCCAAAGAACAATTAATAAATATGCTATATCAATGACACCTATCTCCCTATTAAGTTAGCAAAAGTATACCAAGAAGCTAACGGGGATTATTGGGAATTTGGGGTTCCCAATGCCAATTTTATACACATCTGGTGGGAGTGCAGGAGAACTGTTGAGTTCTGGAATATCAGCATCTCTAAAGATACAAGGAAAGAGCTACAATTATGTTTTGTTTGTTTGTTAAATCGTGTCGAATTCCCCTCTAAAGATGTTTGTGAATTTGCACTTAATGCAAGGCTAATTTTTGCTCAGAACTGGAAGAACATAATCCTGAAGAAAAAGGATTGGTTAGGGAAATTAGAAAAAAAATATCCTTTTGTTGTGTAAACTGATTTGTATACTATGTGGCCAAGTGTCTGATAAATTTGGAAAATGGAGTGCTTTTCTGTCTGGAACGAAAAATTAATTTCGAGCGGTGTAACCAATGTTTTATAATAGCTTTTCAGTTTGCATTTCAGAATTTTGTTTGCACTCGTTCTATTTCGGTATATTTCTTATTTTTAAAAAATCTGTCTGTAAAAAAAGGAAACGCAGCAGGAAGAATGTCATCATACAATTTTAAAAAGACACGTCCTATGGGAAGCTGACCAATAAGAAGACACCAACCATGCCAACCCCCCCAAAAAAAACCCCTCAGTGCTGCCAGACTATCTGCCTTTTCTCATTAGTATGCAGAACACACATTCTGCAAACCCAAAATTAAAGTCAGATTTTTTCAAAAGGTGCAGAGTGCCCGATCTGAATTAAAGGTACATTGTCTTGAATTCAGTGATAACTGACTCAGTAAACTGTGTGTGCAGAAAGGGCCAATGACTACAGAATGAGGTGATCCTGTCTTGATTCTTTGTCACTCTTGCATGAGTTGACAAAGTCTGTTTGCCCTGATGTTGACACTGACAGAAACTCAAACGCCATGTTACTGTTCTTTTTTGCTTTTAGGATGCTTAGGGCTGATCCTGCGTTGAGCAGGGGGGTTGGACTAGATGGCCTCTATGGCCCCTTCCAACTCTATGATTCTATGATTTTTTTATTTATCATCCGCTTCCCCTTGGAGAGAACATATCACCCTGTCAGTCATTTCTCGCTGAGGCCTCTGCCCGGTTTCAAAGCAAGCTGCTTGCCTGGACAACTTCCCTGCACGTAGTTCCCTTCGCAAACTGCTCAGGATAGAGGGAAAAGGGGAGACAGCCCCTGCACAGATGGGTCCTGGGGTCTCCCCCGTGGCTTCCATCCTCTCAAAAGCTCTGATTGTCATTTTATGTTGCTGAGTAAAACATGGTTGTGGAAGTCTAGAACCTAAAAGCCAGAATCTCAGGCGCTTTCTTCTGTCCTATAACATTGGCTCTCCTGACATCAGTAGGATACAAGTCCCGAAGCAAAACTAAGAAGGCACATCTGTTGAACCAGGGATGTGTGTCTCGTTCCCTGTTGTGCCTTCTCCCACCCTCCATTATGATCATGCTAGTCTGTTTATATTAGCACATTGTGGCGCAGAGTGGTAAGGCAGCAGACATGCAGTCTGAAAGCTCTGCCCACGAGGCTGGGAGTTCGATCCCAGCAGCCGGCTCAAGGTCGACTCAGCCTTCCCTCCTTCCGAGGTCGGTAAAATGAGTACCCAGCTTGCTGGGGGGTAAACGGTCATGACTGGGGAAGGCACTGGCAAACCACCCCGTATTGAGTCTGCCATGAAAACGCTGGAGGGCGTCACCCCAAGGGTCAGACATGACTCAGTGCTTGTACAGGGGATACCTTTACCTTTACCTTTTCAGCACATTGAATGCCCAGCACACAGAGTGGGAAGTCTCTTTAGCCCCGTTTCTTTTCAGGTTCTCCGTCGTTTTTGGTTTTGCTCTTTCTTTGTTTGGAACATCCAGAGTGTGGCGTTTTTGCCGGTCCTGGCTGGGAAATGTAAAAGTTCTTCCTTGAGATGTGGCAAACGACAAGAACCAGGAGAGAAAGGCAGGACTGTGGGAGGCAGGAGGAAACAGAGAGCAGAAGTGATTCATGCCTCTTGTTCTCCCCACCTTAGCTATTCCTGACTCTTTTCTTTTGCACCTGCATCCCAACGGTTTCTTCCCAGGCTCCGTTGCAAGGCTGCCGAGGCTGTTGCCAGACTCGGGTGCCCTGCTTTGATTCTGCATGATTTGAGAGTAATGCATCACTCTGGGACACTGCAAAAGAATTCGATGCATCTCATTGACTGCTTCAGGTCCGCGCCGACAAAAAAAATTACTCCCCAAATAAATGCTAAGGTCTTGCTTGTGCAACAAAGTTAGCCCTAAGAATAGACTTTAAGGAAATTCCGTCTCAACATCCGGAAGAAGTTCCTGACAGTCAGAGCGGTTCCTCAGTGGAACAGGCTTCCTCGGGAGGTGGTGTGTTCTCCATCTTTGGAGGTTTTTAAACAGAGGCTGGAGAGCCATCTGATGGAGAGGCTGATTCTGTGAAGGTTCAAGGGGGTGGCAGGTGGGTTGTGAGAGGGTTGTGAGTGTCCTGCATAGTGCAGGGGGTTGGACTAGATGACCCAGGAGGGCCCTTCTAACTATGAGTCTAAGCAAGAAGCAATTACCAGCCTACCTGCTTCCATACCTTTTTGGCCACACATCTCCAGCCACAGACTGCACATCTCCCACCTCTGGGAGAAAAATTGGCAATGTTTCCCCCATCCAATCCCCAAAACCTTTGCTCTCTCCCCATCTACCCCAGATAGGTAAAAACGTATGCATCAAAGGCATGACAGAGTTAGTGTCGTTAATTACTAACGTGGACAGTTTTATTTCTCCAATGATCTCAAAAGGACCGATTAGCTTTCTCAGCAAAGCATTATCATATGGCATCCTATGGCTTAATTTGGAGTTGCTAATTTGCCCCAATTTGCTTTGGCCTTATATCTCCACAGTTATGATGGTTGTCCATTTAGTCTGAGGAAGAGATGCAGGCGCTCGAAAGCTCATGCCTTGAATAAATCTTAAAGGTATTATTGGGACTACTATTTCTGTTAGTGTGGTTTGGTTATCAAGCATTCATTCATTCCTGTTAAAAGTTAAAAAAGAAAAATAAAGCAACAATATCAGTGGTATGAGTAAAGAATGACCCCAAAATTCATGAATGATGAAGTCGCTTTATATGTATGAATTAACAATTCCACCAGTGTTACAATAGCAAGGCATTTTATGAATCTGGTTATTTGAAGGCAAAGACCAGTTTAAACATTCCCATTAAACATTTTTGTTTAAACAATAAACAAAAATCAATGTGATTTTTCTTCTCCTTTGAAAGTTTCATACACCTTGATTGGAAAGGGTGATAGATGTCGGTTAACTCTTGAAGAGAAAGTATCCACAGATGTCTTTGGAAACCCCACATTTATTGATTATTCCTAATAGCGCCTAATGCAAATGAAACATAAAGTTCAGAGTTCTGCTCCTTAGATTCCAACTTTGTCTCTTTTTTGATGTGTAGCCCTTTTAATTACGACACCAGACAATAAAGATCAAACAGCGCATTGTGAGTTAACACATTTCTCTAACAATACGAAACAAGATACTGGCAACTGTCAATGCCATTTCACTGTATAAAATGTATAAATAAATAGTAGTCTTGCAAAAAGAAAGGGTGTTTTACAGTACAATTAGCTTGGTCTTCCTCTTGATCTCTTTAAGAATGAACCAGGGCCTGGAACTCTAGAAAAGAAAAAAAAAGCCCAAACCAGATTTGATTATTGCAGGGCTAGAAAGATCATTTAAAAAAAACAAAACAAAGCAGAATTAACATGGATTGCCTCTAGAGGTGGTGCTGAATTCTACCAGGGGTGGAATTCAGTGGCTCTGTGGTAAAGAAGAAATCTACTAGAATTTGCCACATTTCCATAATGATTTTTGCAGTCTCTACTATGCAATAGGTTTTCACCAAATGTGGTCACTAGATCCTAGGGGCAAAGCCCATTGCATTCAGGAATACAAGGGTCTCTCCCTCCACCCCCAGGACCTGGAAAGGCTGCAGGCAGCCATTAGGGCAGTGTGACTCCAGCCAAGGATGTGGCCTGGTGGCTCGGTCATCTACGGGTGAGGTGCGCTCCCAGGGAGCCCCAAAGCCCAGGATCTGGAGGTCCCCGGGCAGGGAACTCACCGGCAGGGGCAGCTCTCACGCAGCAGAGATCTGCAGCCTCCGAGCCTCAGAAGGAAGTGGAAGGAGGAGGGGGTGGTCAGGGGTGGGGGACAGAAGGCGATTGGCCGGCCGCTGGACAGACAGGCCAGCCGGTTGGAGGAGGAGGTGGCACTCAGGGCCTGTTTTATAAGATTCACTGCAAAGCGAAAATCTCTGGAACTCCAGAATCCACCAGATTTTGCCAACTGATAGTGGAATAGAGTTTCTAGAATCGGATAGACCCAGGAGACTGGGTTGGAGCGGGAGGGCGGCAGCGTGTCTTGTGGAACAAAGTCAACATTTTATAGACTTTGACCTTCCGCCTGCATGTTTATCCCACAAACCTGGGGGGTAAAGTGTTGGGAGATGCATGTAGGATGAAGGTCAGAGCCTGTGCTGAATGGAACTTGCTGTATTGTGCTTTCAACTGAGCAACTCTGAGTGACTGGAACAATTCCTTCTCTCTATGATGCACTCATGTAAACATATCAAGCTGCCTTCTACCGAACTGGTCCATCAAAGTTAGCATTATCAGACCAGCCGAAGCTCTCCAGGGTTTTGGGTCTGCCAGGAGCTTGTGCTGTATGATATCTCTCAGACAACTGTTTTATTAGGTTTTCCAGAGGAAACACCTGGAGATTTGGGTGGAGGTGGAGCTTCGGGGGCGGGTGAGATTTGGAGAAGGGGGGGGGGGGGGGAGGACCCAGCTGGGTATAATGCACAGTGTCTATTCTCCAATGCAGCAAATTTCCCTAAAGGATCTGATCTTGGTTATCTGGAGATTGTCGTAGTGGTGGGAGATTTCTAGGGTATAACCTGGAGGCAACCCTGATTATGCATTGTGAAATAACACAACAAAGTAACCAACATCATGCCATATAATAACATCACCCAGGGATGCTAATTTGAGGAGGAGGAGGAGTAATAATAATTATTTATTTTTAACCCGGCCCTACCGTATTGTGCAGTTATTTTTGGAAATAAAAAAGAAAAGTATTAAACAAAAATAAATTCCCTAGCCCTCTTAAGGCAGCATTCTGAAAATAAACGTGTCTGCTACAAAGGGTTTGTTTTTCTTTGTAACCCTCTTAGCGTTGCTCTGTTGCTTTGGGGTATAATTGCGGAATCCTTTCATTTTGTTTGGTGTCCGTATAAATCCTTGTAACAAAGCTCTACATTAAGGATCACCCCAGACGGAAATGCTTTGGCTATGTTTAAATGGTCCTCCAGGAGCCCCTGTGTGTGAATTGTGGCCAGATCCTTACCATCCACTCCAATTTTGCCATCTCCATCGGTGTCACCCGCTTTCAGGAATTCCTTGGTCTCCTTATCGGTCAAATCTCTGCTGCCTGACTTAAAATTCTGCAGGAATTTCCTGGGAAAGAAAGAAGAGACACATATTAGTGGTGATGGGGCAGCAGTAGAGCCTGACAATGCAATGCTATGCAGGTAACCCGGTTTAACCCCTTTGGCTGTATTAGAAGGAAGATATAGAAAGGAAAGGAAATGTACCTGTGGCTCTGGACATATAGAAACCATGGACCATAATCTCCTTCAATGTCTATGTTATAATGACATTCAGATTAGTCTAATTCTTCCACTGTTAGGCAGATTCCCAGGGCGTTCAGGAGAATTTTACATTTCTCTGGTGCTTACAGATATAGATAACGATACAACCTATAGTTCCATGCAGCAGTGATGAAAATTCGTAATAGAATGGTCTGTTTCAAATGAACTGGACAGCTGTGTTTATGTACCTTATTATGCATTATACTATGTTTTAAGACGTTTTAATTCCTAGTTTAAATGGAAGTTTTGCATCATCTTGTGCTGGTCTGTGTAATAAAACTAAACTAACCCCATTGAGTTAAATGGACTTAGAGTGGAGTAACTGCGTAAAACTACATTGTTAGTGAAGTCTTGTTACTACAAGATTGCAGTAGCCAGCTTTAGTGGAAATAGCCTTCACAGTTTTCCGAGTGTTGCCTTAAGATGGCTTGGAGTTTTTCCCCTGACATGCAGTCCGTTACTTTTTGCTTTGTTGGGGGAAAAACCCTTTCATTCGCTCAAGAAAAGATCACCTTATCCCGTTGTCCCAGGCTGGATACAAAGAAATGTCTCTATATCTAAAATAAAGGGCTGTTCCCTCAGCGTGGACAGCCACATTCACATCTGTGATGTAGGATTCTGCATAATTCAAGGAAAACCATGCTTTGCAGGGTGGGGGATAAATTTCTTTTTAAAAAATGACTCATTTTCAGATCAGATTCCTTCCCCATCTTTATCTGTCGCGTGTGGGGATTGAGTGTAATTTTGGGTCGTTGAGCCGCAGTGGTGTGAGATAGTGGAGAAGGCAGACAAATGGGAACCAGTAATGCGCATGTGGGAAAGGCCGTGAGGGTAAGAGAGGGACATGAGATTTCTTCTCCGTGAATATCCAGCCATAATCTATAAAATGAGCTCTATGCTCCCTTCATCTCTATGCGCCAACTCCAAAGAAACTGCAACTCAGTTTTTTTCAGGAGGTACTTTAAATGCTGTCTTTGTGAAATCAGTAATTTCTTTTTGAGTGGACAGAGTGTCTCTTGCACTTTTCCTAGGCCTAGTCCGCACACAATAGATAATGCACTTTCAATGCACTTTAGAAATAGATTTTCCTGTTCTGCACAGGAAAACCCAGCTGCCAAAGCACATTGAAAGTGCGTTATCTATTGTGTGCAGACTGGGCCCTAGTCTCATCATTTCAAGACAAAAATCCCTAAGTTGAAGCAGCCTTACAATAGGAATATTCTGGTTTCTTTTAGGGGGGGGAAGTATGAAATATTTTTTTTGGGGGGGGGGGAGAAACCAGATGCTTCTGTGTAGCCAAAGAGCTTCTTCCTTTTGTAAGAATAGATTCAAATGGGTAGCCGTGTTGGTCTGCAGTAGGACAATAAAATCAGAGTCCAGTGACACATTTAAGACCAACCAAGATTTGTTGTATATCTTTGCTGGTCTTAAAGTTGCTACTGGACTCTGATTTCCTTTTGTAAAGCATGCTGTGCAAAAGGGCAAAGTTTAGAAAGCAAGCACTAATTGGAAAGAAAGTGAAAGGTGGCCACATAATATACCAAGTTAAATAATCATGTCCTGTGTCTTTAGTCCGTTGAGGTTTGAGCATCACGGGAGAGGGCATTCTGTTGCGGGATTGTACCACTTCAGAATGCTTGGTGTGTGTGTGTGTGTGTGTGCATCTTGGAATGCCTACATTAAGAAGTATTTCTCCCTACACATATTGGACTAACATGTTACGGAGAAGGATGAACCAGAATGGTTTCTCTCCAGACGTAGTTGTGGTGTATATGCCTGACTTTCTTAGGTAAAGGTAAAGGTCAAGGTATCCCCTGTGCAAGCACTGAGTCATGTCTGACCCTTGGGGTGACGCCCTCCAGCGTTTTCATGGCAGACTCAATACGGGGTGGTTTGCCAGTGCCTTCCCCAGTCATTACTGTTTACCCCCCAGCAAGCAAGCTGGGGACTTATTTTACCGACCTCGGAAGGATGGAAGGCTGAGTCGACCTTGAGCCGGCTGCTGGGATCGAACTCCCAGCCTCATGGGCAGAGCTTTCAGACTGCATGTCTGCTGCCTTACCACTCTGCGCCACAAGAGGCTCTTTGACGTTCTGACTTTCTTACCTGTTGGCTAATTGAGCATGGCCTTTTTTTTGTACCGTAAACCTCTCAGTTCAGATCCTTTTCTGAAGCTCTGAAATCTTTGCGCCCACACACTATGGTGAGGTGGGCAGTGAGAGGAAATGGGGATTTTTAGTGATGAAGGCATGAAAGACCTTCAAAATGCCCTCATCCATGGTGTTCACCAATGCTTCTTGGTGCCAAAGCAAAACAGTTCTCTTTGCCCAGGCTTTCAATTAAGGGTTTTATTCTTAAAAAAAAAAATATGTTTTAGGGTCAGCTCTGAGCCTGTCATGGGTATAGTTTTAGCCTTCTGAATGTTTATTGTATACGCCGCCCCGGATTCCGTTAAAAAGGCTTGTCTGTAGCACTTTGATGGGGGGGGGGTATTTATTTTTGGTGCAATCTAAAGTAATTAACAATGCAGAGCGACTCGATTGAAATCAACAGGCAGACTGCGTAGGGTTTGAACTGCAAGGCTGCCAAGGCTGAATGCTTAGATACTTAAAAGTATCCTTGATCGGTTGAACAGCCGCCATTTATAATATGTATTCAGCTTTTCACACAAGTTCTTAATAAAATCAGAAGGCGTTGGCAGGTGGCATTAGAAGAGGCATTCTCTTGTGCATGGGAGAGAAAGGAGGGTGCATCTTCTCTGATGACCTCTACAGTCACATCTAACAGCAAAGGCTCCCTCCACCCCGAACTTTTATAAACAACTGTTCACAGATTGACAGGGCTGTCCTTAGCTGAATTTTGGGTTGCCAGCCTCTGGGGATAGGACCTGGAGATCTCCCAGTATTACAACTCATCTCCAGATGACAGAGATCAGATCCCCTGGAGAAAACAACTGCCTTGGGGGGGTCATTGTACCCTTCCGAGGTCTCTTTTCTCTCCAAGCTCCCTCAGGCACCACACCCAACATTTTGCAAGTATTTCCCATCCTGCAGATGGAGCCCCCAGCTGGGTTACACTCTTCTAAGCCACGGTTGGACTTAGAAGGGTGTAACTTGCATTTAAGGCTGCACTTTGGACTGGCCAGTAAAACCAGAAATCATCTGATTGCATTGACTACACTTCCTTCAACTGCGCGAGAGCCTTAAAAATAACGGTGCCTGTATTTTTATCCGGGAAGGGCCGTTCTCCTTTAAAAGCAATGCAACTCACTTCAGTTCATCTTCCTCAATGAATCCACTCTTGTCCTGGTCAAGAATTCCAAACACTTTTGCCAGCTGTTCCTTAGACTTGCCATTCAAACCCACTTTGGCAAAAAAGGTCTTGTGGTTGAAGGAATCAGCAGCTGGAATGAGAGCAGGAGGAGATCAGTGAAGTGTTGAGGAGAAAAGGAGTCAATCAAGAACATTTTTATGTAGACTGCCACGAGCCGGCCGGGCGGAGAGTCGCGGTCAGTAAATACAACAACAACAACAACAACAACAATAACAATAATCTTGCCGGTCTTTGTTTTCCTTCACTGACCAAAATGTCTAGAGCAGAGTTTAGAAGGACGTGACTCTACTTAGGATTGTGCTGTTAGGTATCTCTCCTGTTTAAGTCTTAGCTTTAAAAGAGGGTGAGGGATTTACCTCCTAGTGATCAAGCCCTCCTCCCAGAAGGCATGATCAATACGAACTGAGTTGGAAGCTGGGTATGCGCGTGAACAGTCACACAGGTCTTGCAACGCACAATCACTGAACGTGTATCAAGATGTTATCACTCTTAAGAGGCTGAGAATGCCTGTGCTGAAGCAGAGGTCAGGCTGAAACGCTTTAGAACTTTTCCTTGGGCCAGATGTTAAGTATAAAAAGCAAAGAAGGGATGCCGGAGAAGAAAAGAACAAGCTGTTTCACGGTATGGTGAAACAGCTCCAAAGGATGCGGATTGTAAGGGAACGTCTGCTCATCCTTTGAAAACTGAAAGTAAATGGGGCTGAGAGAGCTCTGACAGAACTGCTCTGTGAGAACAGCCCTAAGAGAACTGCGACTGGTGCAGTGTCACCCAGCTGGCTGCATGCGGAGTGGGGAAATCGAACCCGGCTGTCGAGATTAGAACCCGCTGCTCCGAACCATTACACCACGCTGGAGAAAGAAGGAAGTAGATGGACAGATACGGTGAAATTAATTAAAAACGGCGCCTGGGAGGAAGGTTGGAGTTATACAGGTGCCTCCATAGAAGTTGGGGTTTACGATTCCAAAGTGCTGTACTTGGAATGTTTAAGGCTGCAGAAATACCCTCCTGGGAAACTCAACCCCCTTGGCAGTTTTCCAGCATGGATTCACTGGCTGTATATCTAGCCAAAAACGCACACCGTTGCATTTAATGATACGCATACGCTTTCCTTCCTTTTCCCTGACCAGGTCCATTCCGCACACAAAAGATAATGCACTTTCAATGCACTTTAGAAGTAGATTTTCCTGTTCTGCACAGGAAAACCCAGCTGCCAAAGCTCATTGCAAGTGCATTATCTTTTGTGTGCGGAATGGACCCTGGATGGCCCCGGCAGCCTGATCTCATCCGAATCGCAGAAGCTAAGTGGGGTCAGCCCTTGGACAGGAGGACTGTCGAAGGAGCCCAGAATTGCCTTGCAGGGCGGGCAGTGGCGGATCCCTTCTGCTGTCTCCTGACTTAGAAACCCTGTTGGGGTCGCCATAAGTTCACTTTCGACCACCACCTTATAGGAGAACCATAGTCCGAAACGGCCTTAGGATCCGATTACCGTATTTGGATCCGGGGAAGAATTTATTCGCAGGTCAGATTTCTCTGGTCAACTAGGGTGGCGGGGAAGGGTGGGGGGTAGCCTTTTCTTACACTATTTTTTTTTCTAGTTAGTTGCAAGCGTGGTATATGGCCCAGGAGTCTGGATTTTTACTTAACTATAGCCCTATAGGCACTTTTCCCATAACATACCTTCCTCCTCTGTGCCTATGGCATACAACTATTTAAAAATCTTAAATTACCTGGCTACAGAAGAACACGATTCGAGCCCAGTAGCGTCTTCAAGACCAACAAGTGGTCCAGGGGATAACGTTGAGAGGCAAAGATTCCTGATCAATGGGAGCTTTTGACTCCGAAATCTCATCCCCTGGAAATCTTGATGGCCTTTGCATGCGGTTGGACTAAAATCTTACTCTTCTCCTGCAGCTCAACATGGACAGTCACCTGAAACTGGCTTCAGAAGATCTCTTCCGCTTGGACAAATATGGTTCAGCCCCTGGATTTTCTAGCTCAAGGTAGGGTGCTGGCATCAGGAACGATCTTTCTCTGCCTGGTAGCCCAGCTTACATTAGATCAAGCTATGGCAGGGGAAGGCCACTCATGGGCCACTATGAAGCATCTTCAGGTGCTCAGACCTAACCTTCACATATCAGTCAGCCGTCTGACAGTTCTGGGAAGGGTGCTTTCACGAACACGCGAGATGTTCAAAAACATTAAATTTCCCATTAAATCGAGGCCATTTAAGTTTACACATGCTTCTGTGTTCGTGGAATTAAGCCACAGTCCTGCATACCGGATTTTTTTTCCGTGGCAGCGTGGACAGAAAACAAGTCACCAAAAGGAGATCGGAAACCCAGATAACTGAGAAGTCCAGTTCTTTTTGCAGAACTCATTGATACCGTTCTGACTTTCCGCTAGCTGTTTTGCTAGGGATTGGTTTAATGACCGATTGCTCAAGTGCAAGACAATCCTCGCCCCGTAAAAAAGGTTGGGGGGGGGTGCCATGTGAAATTTTCATACAAGTTAAAGTTATCCCCAGCAATGGAAAACTGCACATGACAGTTCTTACATTTAGAGTCACGTCCCTCTCAAATAAATATAGTAGAAAACAATCTGATTTAGCTTGTGGGACTCTGAAGCGAACGGCTTTTCAAGCTTTGGTCTTGCATGATTGTTTTTCTGTGTTGGGTGCCATAAACACCCAAATTTTCTAAGAATTTGGGTGTTTATGGCACTGCTGCAGCAGAAGGTTTGTCCCATGATAAGTTGGAATAGCCCTTGGCTGTAGATTAAACCCACATTTTAGCACTTGGTCTGGATAGAAAATCCCATGCATCTTCCCCTCTTACATTTTTATGAGGTTTGATGATGCAGGTCCATTTTCACTGACACAGTGAAAACTTGTGCTCCAAGGAAACCTTATTAGGGGTCGCCAGAAGCTGGTGGCCAGAACTTGGTGACTTGAGAGCACTTCCTACCCTCACCTTTTAAAATGTTAGAAATTGCTGTTTATTTTTGAAGGAGCACGTTAACGGTGGGTCAGATTTGGAAAGCAATTTAAGTTCTTTCTTGCCCATGGGTTTTTCTGCTTATAATTTGGATACACCCATGGCTTGGTTGTGTTTTAAAGTTTGAGATCCTGATTCTTCTCCATCGCCAGAGCCTTAGGCTAACGCTATTAAGAAACGCAAAAGAGTGGCGTGCTGAGAAAGTTCACAGTCACATTATCTTGGGGGGGGGACGGGAGACTTTGGGAAGACAGTTAGTTACCTTTGCAGCTGTCCAGGCCAGCAGCTATCTCTGCATCGGTCAGGATCCCAGCGAAAGCCATTTCAAAGCTATGGGGGAGGAGGGAGAGAGAATTAGCTCGTTAAAAGAGACAAACAGGAAAATTAGGGAGCTAAAGAGG
Source organism: Paroedura picta (assembly GCF_049243985.1). Classification (NCBI taxonomy): domain Eukaryota; kingdom Metazoa; phylum Chordata; class Lepidosauria; order Squamata; family Gekkonidae; genus Paroedura; species Paroedura picta. The sequence continues at coordinate 11,269,022 of NC_135385.1, read as the reverse complement.
ACAGGATGAACAATGCAGGTCTTGGGATAGGGGGCTGTAGCCACTAGAGCTCAAGTTGATCGTGGCCGTTCTGCAGCGATTTTTTCCCCCATCAGGCCTCAGGGAAGGCAGCAGCAGCAGGGAGAACAAAGACAGCAGTCCAAGGCAAGGCAGCTGTGGCTCAGAACCAGTAAGCATTGTCGCTTCTAAAAAAATATATCCTGTTTGTCCACCCAGATGACTTTTTTTTCTCTCTCTCCACCAGCATGGCCATGGAGTGGATTTTATTTGTTTGTTTGTTTGTTTATAAAAAAAATTTCGTTATATTTTATCCTGCTGTTCTCTCAAAGCCAGCTTCCCAGTTCTGTGCGGTGGAAAAAAAAGCCCTGAATTTCAGGGACAAAATTCGACCGGTTGACCAAGCTTGTTTGCCTCTTGATATTTCCAAGCAGTGGGCTAATAAGTGGTGGAAATGCGGAAAGGGCTTAGTTAGACTCACCTTGTTGGTTGCTTTCCAAAGCTGGGAGGAGAAGGGGGCAGAGAGAAAGAAAGATCTAAGGAGAGCTCTCCTCTTAGGCTAGTCGCACTGGGAAGAGGTCCTGTCTTATATAGGGTCGAGTTAAGACCCGTCATGCCTTTTACAGAAGTCCTGGGGCCACGTCATTGCTCAAATGCCCCAGGGGATAAGATACTGTAGCTGACAAGACCTGCTAGCTAATCAAATTGATATTTATATCCCAGAGGAATGTACATGAGGTCTTAGACAATATAACGAAGTACTAGGGCTACACAAAGTCTCCCCTCAATTGCTACCTCCTAAGGACACCCCAGTTTAAATAAATATATATATATTTTTAAAATTAAAAGATAACATTTTAAAGATCTTGACTTCGTCTGGTTTTCTGCTAACACCGTAAGAGTTCAAAATTAGATTCTGGAGGCTGCAGGGCTGGGGGGTGTTTTATTTTAACTCAGGAAACAAAGCTGTTTGGTTCAGTGAGGCTACTTGGGAGAGTAACAGTGCTTATCCCTAAGCAGAGTTAGACTCTTCTTTGAAGTTTGCGAGGTGCAAAGGGTGTAATTCTGTGTAGGACTGCATTGTACAATTTTGTTTAATGGATAGATCTGCAGGAGTGCATATTAGAATTGATGGCAATGAATTTTATCACCTAACCTCACTCCCAATTTTCATACATTCATAGAGTTGAAAGGTATCTCCTGGGTCATCTAGTCCAACCCCCTGCACAATGCAGGACACTCACGACCCTCTCGCTCATCCACTGTCACCTGCCACCCCCTTGAGCCTTCACAGAATCATCCTCTCCGTCAGATGTCTCTCCAGCCTCTGTTTAAAAATCTCCAAAGATGGAGAACCCACCACCTCTCAAGGAAATCTGTTCCACTGAGAAACCTCTCTGTCAGGAAATTCTTCCTGATGTTCAGATGCAATTTCTTTTGCATTAGTTTCATCCCATTGGTTCTGGTCCGTCCCTCCGGGGCAAGAGAGAACAACTCTGCTCCATCCTCTACATGGCAGCCTTTTAAATACTTGAAGATGGTTATCAGATCCCCTCTCAGTCCTCTCTAGGCTAAACAGATCAAGCTCCTGCAACCTTTCTTCATACGTCTTGGTCTCCAAACCCCTCACCATCTTTGTTGCCCTCCTCTGGACACGCTCCCGTTTGTCTACATTCCTCTTCAACTGGGGTGCCCAAAACTGAACACAGGACTCCAAGTGAGGCGGAACCAGAGCAGAATCACTTAGCAATCAGCTTGTCTAACCCAGGCTTTCTCAATCAGGGTTGATTTTTTGATGGCCCTTGGTTTCCTGAATGGGTGAGAGTTAATTAATTTTGTATATATTTTTTAAATCTGTTAAACATTTATTTAATTATTTATTTATTTATTTATTTATTTATTTATATTTATATACCGCCCTATATGCTCAAGGCGAGCCCCCTCCCAAATGTGGGCCGGGAGGGGATGGGGAAGGGTCCCAGATGGGTGTGTCCACAGCTATGCTTCTCAGATATATTCTGCATGGATCACACTACTTCTGGGGTTTTTCAAAGCATGACGAATGTTTCAGGGGTTTCTCAAGGGTAAAAAAAGGTTGTGAAAAGTTGTGAAAAAAAAGCTGTCAAAGAATCCAACAAGTCAGATCCTTTCAATCCAAGGCACCCCTATGCATGGGAATATGGATTCCATTCACCCACTTCTAAGCCTTAAAGATGCAACAACACATTTTAAAACTACATGCTAGCAGCCAGACCCCTCTGCACATTGACGGGTAGTTTATAGGCAGCATGCACAGAAACACCTTTCCCTGCATCGGATATTAATTTACAGCACACTGCCTGCCTGGAATGGACATTGGAAATAGATGACAGTTGCATCTCAAAGTGCCAAAACGCAATATCTACTCCCAAGCAGGAATAGAAAACATGGAAACTCGCCAGATGTCAAACTCCAGGATATGCCTGGGCATTGAGAATAGATTCTGCAAGATTGTAGGGGTTGACTCACTAATGGCTCTCTGTCTCCACCCAAAAGAGATGCATCTTTGGGACAACAGGCTGTCCAAGATTAGTAATTAATACCGTCAATTTCCTGTCATTTCGCATCCAAGGAGCCCAATTAATGATTCCTAACTCCTTGCCCCACCTAGACAGTTTCCTGCCCAGAAATCAAGGGGTCATCAAGAAGCATTGCTTGTTTATCACCTGGGGACCTGTTGTGGTCACTCCCAGAACCTGGTCCGCACCCAGGCAAACCCATTGCATGCCTCCTAGTTCTTTGTCAAGCACAGGCAATCTGAACAGGACATTGTTTTAGGGGCTACCACGTCAGCCATAGTGTGATGTTTCATTTCCCCCATAAAAATAGAGTGTGTTCTTGGATGTCTTGCATACACGGCCTCTTTGTATTTTGGCTCTCTTTTTCTTTTCCACAAAGCGTTGGTGGTTTTGATGGATCTACAAAGTTCCCTCTTCACGTTGGTGAATATTGCCTCCTGGCCCGAAAGCTATCCCCTTTCATCCGGCGTTTTCTTAGATAATTCCACATGTATGTTTCATGTGCTTTTGTGTGCTTGTACTCCTTCAAATCCACTTTAATATATCTTCTCCAGTTAGTATCAACTTTTAATGGTTCCAGAATCAGTTGCCTGGTGCTAGAAAGACCAATTGTCCATACCAAGAGTGGAGGAGACAAAGATTTGATTTTACAAGCGTTTCATTGGTTTCTCTTATCAGGCATCTTGTCCTCCTGGGCTGTTTCATTTCTACAGAAACAGGCTGTTTTTCCTGTCCTAATTTTCCCAATTCAACTCAGGAGTCCTCCAATTTGGGTAACAGATTCAGTTACCCAAATTGTTGATTCAGTTGCTTATTTTCTCCAGACTATTCCAGCATCTTCAACAGCAATTTGTTACTTTTTGTTGTCTTCCATATATCTTTCTTGACTCTTGTTGAGGCTACCAGAGTACATTGCCTTTGATTTTCCTCCTTGCAATTTTTTTTTAATATAGTCACTTCTGTCCCTGATTAGTTGATTCATTACATGGTCATGGTGCTTTGTTTCTACATGAATGCACGAGTGTATCCTTTTTTGCAAATCCAGTAGTTTCTCATTAATTTTTGGCATGGTTTACAATAAATTGCTTTACATTTCTTAGATTGTGATTGCAACATAAAGGAAAAGAAAGAAGAACAGCGGCAAATGCATTCTCATGCTAAAGGGCAGTGGCCTGGACATGAGCAAAACATGTTTTTAATTGTTTAATTAAAGCAATTGAGTGGACCGATACAAACCAGAGAGTTGTTTTGTTAAAAAGGAGCCAATCCTCAGTCCAACCAACCTATTGGGGTATGGTTCAATGTTACATTAAATGGCTACATAGCTGGTGGTTAAATGTTGAGTTTGTGTTGGGTTACATTAAATGTTGAGAGCCAGTTTGGCGTAGTGGTTAGGAGTGCAGACTTCTAATCTGGCATGCCGGGTTCGATTCTGCGCTCCCCCACATGCAACCAGGCGGGTGACCTTGGGCTCGCCACGGCACTGATAAAACTGTTCTGACCGAGCAGTGATATCAAGGCTCTCTTGATATCAGCCTCACCCACCCCACAGGGTATCTGTTGTGGGGAGAGGAATGGGAAGGCTATTGTAAGCTGCTTTGAGCCTCCTACAGTCCTAGAGACAACCCTCCCATCTTTTTGCTGACGGAGATATGAGAAGAAAGTCACCCAATTCCCTTTGTGGTGGAACTGCCCCAGTTCTTACACATTATGACGGTAAAGCAGCGTTTCTTGGGCTTCTCAAACTTGGCTCCCCCTTTTGAACTTCCCTCATCTTTTGGCTTCCTAAACCCAATGCCAATCACCTGGCCATCTCTGCACTGCTGTGGACTGGGGTGCTTAATGCAGGGCCAGCATATTAGAAGTGGAACAAGACATCTCAAACTGACCTACTTCCCCATAAAACGACACACAGGAAACAATTCTTAGAATACCACTGCAAGACGTCACAGGGAGGGGTAGTGTATAAATTGAATGAATGAGTGAGTGAATGAGTGAATGAATGAATAAAATAGGTTAGTTCTTATATGCCACTTTTCTCTACCCAAAGGAGTCTCAAAGCAATCTTACAGTCGCCTTCCCTTTCCTCTCCCCACAACAGACACCCTGTGAGGTGGGTGAGGCTCAAAGAGCGCTGAGATTACTGAAGAAGAAGAAGAAGAAGAGTTGGTTCTTATATGCCACTTTTCTCTACCAGAAGGAGGCTCAAAGCGGCTTATAATTGCCTTCCCTTTCCTCTCCACACAACAGATACCTTGTGGGGTAGGTGAGGCTGAGAGAGACCTGATGTTACTGAAGAAGAAGAGTTGGTTCTTATATGCCGCTTTTCTCTACCCGAAGGAGTCACACAGCGGCTTACATTCGCCTTCCCTTTCCTCTCCCCACAACAAACACCCTGTGAGGGAGGGGAGGTTGAGAGAGCCCCGATATCACTGAAGAAGAAGAAGAGTTGGTTCTTATATAATCAGAATGGGTTCCCGGGTTACTCAATCCCCTGTTTTCCCTGTCTTCTTCAGTGATTGTGAGACTCCCAATGTTCTCAAGTTGTTGTGTATCGGTTATCACTTTGGCTCTCAGCTCATCAAATTCTGGAGTCCTTATTACGACAAACCCCACAACAACATTGGAAGTCTCATGGAGGATTGAGTAACCCGGGAACCCGTTCTGATTGTGTTCAAATGAGAAAGAAGAAGAAATGAATATTCGATTTGATTTTTTATGCCTGTGGAATTCGTTTTAGCTGACCCTATGGATTATCTTATCTTGTTGTTGTTGTTAGGTGCGAAGTCGTGTCTGACCCATCGCGACCTCATGGACAATGATCCTCCAGGCCTTCCTGTCCTCTCCCATTCCCCGGAGTCCATTTAAGTTTGCACCGACTGCTTCAGTGACTCCATCCAGCCACCTCATTCTCTGTCGTCCCCTTCTTCTTTTGGGAATACCAACTAGACGCACTTTCATTGGCAGGGTGATGTCTCTGCTTTTTAGGATGCTGTCTAGATTTTCCATAGCTTTCCTCCCCAGGAGCAAGCGTCTTTTAATTTCTTTGCTGCAGTCCCCATCTGCAGGGATCTTGCCAAATAAAATCTCGGCCTTCCTTATGGTCCAACTTTCACAGCCATACATTGCAACTGGGAAGACCATAGCCTTGACTAGACGCACTTTTGTTGGCAGGGTGATGTCTCTGCTTTTTAGGATGCCGTCTAGATTTGCCATAGCTTTCCTCCCTTTAATTTCTTTGCTGCAGCCCCCATCTGCAGGGATCTTGGAGCCCAGGGAAATAAAATCTGTCACTACCTCCATTTCTTCCCCATCTATTTGCCAGGAATTGAGAGGGCCGGATGCCATGATCTTTGTTTTCTCGATGTTGAAAATACCGGTAAAACATTCCAAAACAATTACAATAACCATCTCGGCCTCCCTGCTTGCAGCTTTTCCTGGCAGTCGAGGGGTTTTTGCATGCATGTCAGGAGGAGTGCTGGGGGCCAGCCAGACGGATGTCAGCCTTTTGAGAAGGAACTCCCTGTACCTCTTCTGGCTGCAAGTCAGGCCATTCCAGAGCTTGGTCCTGAATATTCAGCTGCTTGAACATCGCTGCCGGCTTAGAGGTAGAAACATGGGGATCCCAAGTTTTGGCTCTGACAATTCGTGTGATTAGCGGCTAATTTGCCTTTGATAATTAACGTGATCCATGAATATCATGGCCTTGATCGTGAGTGTGATTAACGACCGTTCTGACCTGGGTAATTAGTGTGATTAACGACTCTTGGTTTTGGAAATCCATGTGATTAACGAGATGTAAGCCTGGTCACATGGTGAATCCTCCTTGGGGAGGGGATCTTGCAGAAGGCCCTAAGTTTCCGAGAGGGATTCCTTGGGTTTTATTGACACCCCTGTCAAGTTCGAAGGATCGTTTGCATTGGCTGAATACAATCAGAGTCTGAGGAAGGGTGCTTGCATTCGAAAGCTCACGCCCTGATTAAATCTTTGTTGGTCTTAAAGGGGCTACTGCAGTGGTCCCCAACCCCCGGTCCGGGGACCGGTACTGGTCCGTGGATCAGTCGGTACTGGGCCGCAGCTCCTCTTCTTCCTGCTGGCAGCACTCCCCAGCGGGCGGTGGGAAGTCAAGGGCGCCAGCAGGAAAGCAAGCAGAGCAGGGGCTCAATCAGTGGCGACGTCCCTCGGCAAAAGACTACCCCCCCCCCCGGGCCTCAGTAAAATTGTCAAGCGTTGACCGGTCCCCAGTGATAAAAAGGTTGGGGACCACTGGGCTACTGTGCATAGCCAAATGCTTGGGCATCTATACTGATTTCTCAAGGGGAGGGGGAGGCATGCAGAGCATTTGAGCACAGCGGCGAGGAATGGCCCTGTCTGTTTTGATTTCCCAGTAAGGGAGACGTCGGATGGTGGAAAAAGCCATAAACAAATTCCTCCGTTTTCTACATTTTTAATTACAAAAGCACGGGACCTCCGGTCTAGGCAGGGGGTAACGTTTTATATAGTGCTTTTATATAGCGCTTGGGTCATCCTCCCCATGAGTGTAGGATAAGCAGCATTTCTGAAGAAGCCGAGAAAAGCACCTTTCAGTTGAATCCCCATCCCGGTGCAATGGAAGGGCTGCTTCCGCTGATAGGCTAGCCCACCTGTTAAGATCCATTTTTCGGGCCCTGATCCTGTGCTCATGCTTGCAGAGGTGAGGCAGGTGGCGAGCGAAGAACGGGCTTTTTCCGCGATTGCACCTGGCCATTGGAATGCCCCACGGTCCAGGCACCTCCCTTACTACCCTTGGGCACCAGGCCAAAACAGTTTGGATGATGAGGATGTTATCCGTTCAGTCGTGTCCGACCCTTGGCGATTCTATAGCGAATTCTTCGCCGTGTGCCCCTGTCTCTGACTGCTTCTTTTAGTTGGTTCATGGTCATTCCTGTGTCCGCTTTGATCGTGTCGAGCCAGCGGATCCTTTGGCGACCACGTTTCCTTTGGCCGCTGACCATGCCGAGCATTAATGGTTTTTCCAGCGAGTTTGATGTGAGCTTTAGCCGTAATACCTTCCCTTCTAATGACATAGTAAGAGCCTCTTTGTGGCGCAGAGTGGTAAGGCAGCAGACATGCAGTCTGAAAGCTCTGCCCATGAGGCTGGGAGTTCGATCCCAGCAGCCGGCTCAAGGTAGACTCAGCCTTCCCTCCTTCCGAGGTCGGGAAAATGAGTCCCCAGCTTGCTGGGGGGTAAACGGTGATGACTGGGGAAGGCACTGGCAAACCACCCCGTATTGAGTCTGCCATGAAAACGCTGGAGGGCGTCACCCCAAGGGTCAGACATGACCCGGTGCTTGCACAGGGGATGCCTTTACCTTTACCTTTAATGACATAGTTGGTCTGCTCCTCTCTAAAACTGTCCTGTTTTACCCAGGGTTTTAATAAAATGTGATCTGTCTCTCTTTTCGCTGTTTTCATGGTGTTCTCCTAGCCGGATTGCACGTTTATAGACACCATATTTAGACTCATTAATGCTGTTTTAAATGCCTCATTTCAATGCCGATAATTCCACGGTTGTGCTTATGATTTTCATTTCTCTCTACTTTGGGCACTGTCTCGAGCAGGTCTTTGGAGAGGCAGTGTACACATCTTCTTTAAAAAGTGATGCGGTTTAAAAATCATCGGCAAAGACATTCATAGAGCTCCAGGACTGTCAGGTCAATCTGAAATGTGGAAAACTCCCGCTATCTTTTCGGGTCTCTTGTAAGCTCTCAAGTCTATAGCAGGCTGATCTCCATCTCCACCTTCTTGTCTTTAACGCTCAGCTGCTGCCAGCCTACCATACCCCCTGGAGCATGCTCAGTTCTTCTTGTCAGGATGCGGTTCTTTTCCCTTTTAGAAGAAGAAGAAGAGTTGGTTCTTATATGCCGCTTTTCCCTACCCAAAGGAGGCTCAAAGCGGCTTACAATCACCTTCCCTTTCCTCTCCCCACAACAGACACCCTGTGAGGGAAGGGAGGCTGAGAGAGCCCTGAGATTACTGAAGAAGAAGAAGAGTTGGTACTTATATGCCGCTTTTCCCTACCCAAAGGAGGCTCAAAGCGGCTTACAGTCACCTTCCCTTTCCTCTCCCCACAACAGACACCCTGTGGGGTGGGTGAGGCTGAGAGAGCGCTGATATCACTGCCCGGTCAGAACAGTTTTATCAGTGCCGTGGCGAGCCCAAGGTCACCCAGCTGGTTGCATGTGGGGGAGTGCAGAATCGAACCCAGCATGCCAGATTAGAAGTCCGCACTCCTAACCACGACACCAAACTGGCTCTCTTTTATACAGTTTGCAGAGTCAGATTTTTCCCGCTGCACGTCCAGGGAGCGTGCAGGGACTCCTACACTGTCTGTGGGTTGAGCTAAAGGTAGGTCCACGCTTGGCTAAGTAGGAGAGATATTGTTTTCACCGCAGATATGGCTATTCCGTTTCTCTTTCTTTGCTGTGGGCAAGCAAACCCTCACGGCCGGGCTGTGGCTCGCTCGGTTGGTTAGGGACGCGGTTGTGAACAAAAGAGAGTTAGGTTACAATATGCCAATAGGTGGCACCAGAGGAAGGTAACTTCCATAAAAGAATACCACGGTCTTCCATCACCCCCCCCCCTTGCCACGTAGCTTACAGCGTGGCGTTCGTGGGCTCCTTGCTTCCACAAAGATCATTCATCCCTCGCTGACTTCGCCTTAAGATCTGCTTGTGGTCCCCTCGCCCCAATCCCTCCTAAAACACCTAATAATCCTAGCGTGGGTTAAATTTCCAATATAACGTTACCCAATTCTCTGAGTTTGATGGCAGCGTTGGGTTCCTGGAAGGCCCCGGGAACCAGCTTCTTAAATCCTATAAACTGGCCGGGGACAGGTACTTAAAAAAAAATGAGATGTGGAATACATACATACGTAAAGTGACCACCGTAGATATATTTCTACTAGCCATTCCATTCAGGAATACAATGGGTGCTAGATTGTCTGTCTGTCTATCTGTCTGTCTGTCTGTCTGTCTGCCATCTCCGTGTGCCGTTCCCACAGTTCTTACTCTCTCCTCTATCCCTTGTTCTGGGTTTGTACCAGGGAGTTGAAGCTCGTCCGGCCCATGGGCCTGGGATTTGGGGAACCCCATGTCCATCCAGGGTCTGTGTCTTGCCCCCCACTCTTTCTCAGTCTGCCTTTCCCCCTCAAAGATATTTCTTCGTGAGATGAAAATGCCAGCCTGATCCTTGGACCGCCTTGGAGAAGCAGGTGGCCTGTTCATCACGAAAGGCCCACGTTCCCGTAGGTCGGGTCAACCGAAAAAGAAGGGAAGCACAGGAACTCTGTCTCTGACTTCTCAGCCTCGCCATTCAGAGAATCCCGAGGCGGCAGAGGGGCGTTTATTTCATTCCAAGAAACAAATCCGACCCAGGGCTCCCCTCAGCTTACCCTGCTGACCCCCTCTCCCTCGGCCCCTCCGAAAGCCCGGCTCCCTCCCTGTGTGAAATGTTCTCTCTTTTCTTTTTCTTTTTTTTTTGAGGCTGCTGCGGTGAAATTGTCCCACGTGGATTGGCTGCTAATTCAAAGCAGAAACTTTACCGGTCTGGGTGTGAATTTGGAATGGGTGTCCCCAGATCTTCTTTCCCTTTCTCTGCTCTTCTCCTCCCCTGTGAAACCTTCCAGAATGAGTACGCGTCTCCTATTAGCCGGCAGCTTCTCTCAGCCGAAATAGAGTCGTGGTTTTTAAGGATTCGCGGGGCCTGTAGCACCAGAGCCAGTTTAAGGATTTGCAGGGCCCTGGGCAGAGTACACTTGCAGGGGGTGCAGCCAGACTGGGGACAGAGGGGCTCCCCACAGTGGAAAGGGGTGTCACTCCAAGTGACCCTTAAAGAGGGGGACAGGGGAGGAGAGAGGCTATGGCGGGGGGGGGGAATGCACAACGCAGGCCCCTGGATACGCATGGCCCATAGCGCATGCTACATGTCTTACATGGATAAACCGGCTCTGCTCTCGCCTTCTACCTCTGTTTATTTGGAAGTGGGGGCAGATGTCCTGATCCCTTTTCCTTCAACTTTATATACCCTTCCTCAGCGTGGTGAAGCGTTGTTGAGCCTTGACTGGTTCATAGGATGGCATCTTTCCCCATTTTCAGCAGGCGAGGGCTGTGGGTCTATCTATAGATCCCCTAGAACAGTGGTTCTCGACCTGGGGGTCGGGAGCCCTTTGGGGGTTGAAGAAGAAGAAGGAGGAGGAGGAGGAGGAGGAGGAAGGAGGAGGAGGAAGAAGAAGAAAAGAAGAAGGAAGAAGAAGGAGGAGGAAGCAGAAGAAAAGAAGAAGGAAGAAGGAGGAGGAGGAGGAAGGAGGAAGAAGAAGAAGGAGGAAGAAGGAGGAGGAGGGAGGAGGAGGAAGAAGGAGGAGGAGGAGGAGGAGGAAGGAGGAAGAAGAAGAAGAAGAGTTGGTTCTTATATGCCTCTTTTCTCTACCCGAAGGAGGCTCAAAGCGGCTTCCAGTCGCCTTCCCTTTCCTCTCCCCACGACACCTTGTGAGGTGGGTGAGGCTGAGAGAGCCCTGAGATTCCTGCTCGGTCAGGACAGTTTTATCAGTGCTCTAACGAGCCCAAGGTCACCCAGCTGGCTGCATGTGGGGGAGCGCAGAATCAAACCCAGCTTGCCAGATTAGAAGTCCACACTCTTAACCACGGCACCAAACTGGCTCTCAAACTGGCTCCCTTTTACGGGGGTCGCGGCAGGGCGAGCAGCTTGGCTGGGGGGCGTGTGTGTGTGCCGCCACTCCTGCAGGTGCCCGTGCTCAGCTGCCAGCCGTTCCAGCAGTGCCTCCAGCACAGCGCAGTCTCCCGCCAGATGCTCCAGGTGGTGGCCGGACAGGAGGCAGAACTGAACTGAGAAACCCCAGAAAAAAACAATCACGAACAACGGACCTCCACACGATTGGTCGGTTTGGGTTTCATTTCTGAGAAAGAACCCTGGCATAATTTTAGGCCAGCTCTCCCTCTTGCTGCAGCTGTCCCGGATACACAGAGAACCAAACAATTTTTCACTGTGACCCAGAGCTCAGGGTGGGGGGGATGTGTTGAAAAGCAGTTCACGTCTTGACTTGAACTGTCCGGGGGACAGGGTGTCTCAAGGTACACCTGTTTCCTTATGAAACTGTCCAACTCTCAAGATGTGCCCCAGAAGAAGTCCATTTCTGTGTGAAGCATGTGTCCGACAGGGACTGACCCTTTTGCCCGTGGAACAGCCCTGTGGAATTTTTATATAGTGTTGGATCCCCTGTTGTAAACAACTCTGTTTTCCTGCACTGTTGAATGGTCTTGAACAGGGGTAGTCAAACTGCGGCCCTCCAGATGTCCATGGACTACAATTCCCAGGAGCCCCTGCCAGCATTTGCTGGCAGGGGCTCCTGGGAATTGTAGTCCATGGACATCTGGAGGGCCATAGTTTGACTACCCCCGGTCTTGAATGTGTTCGCCTTGTGGCTTTTTCAGCTTGCTGGTGTCCTTGTGAGTGTGAGCGATCGCTAGTCCAGTGGCACCTTAGAGAGCACAAGATTTTCACGGTGTGAGTGTCTTCCGCCAGGTTTACGGTTGAGGCCGGCACGCTCAGGAAGACCTAGAACCCCTTCTCCATTGGGCGAACGTCGGATTAAAGTCAACCCCTCTGTCCACCCCTGGGTCTAGTATTGCGTAGGATTTGGTTGCTTTTTCGGAGCATCTGGTTGGTTTATGTATTGACTGTTGTGTTTTATTACTTGGGTTTTTTAATTGTTTTACAGGAATTTTATTGGGGTTTTTAAGGGGTTTTTTTGTTAGTTACGAAGTCGTGTCCGACCCATCGCAACCCCATGGACAATGATCCTCTAGTAAAATTGACTACATGTTGCTCAAGGGAACCTGTCTTAATCAAGTCAGGGGGAGAGAGCCCTGGGATTACTGAAGAAGAAGAAGAGTTGGGACTTATATGCCGCTTTTCTGTCCCTGAAGCAGTCTCAAAGCGGCTTCCAATTGCCTTCCCTTTCCTCTCCTCACAACAGACACCCTGTGGGGTGGGTGAGGCTCAGAGAGCCCTGAGATTACTGAAGAAGAAGAAGAAGAGTTGGTTCTTATATGCCGCTTTTCCCTACCCGACGGAGGCTCAAAGCGGCTTCCAATCGCCTTCCCTTTCCTCTCCCCACCACAGACACCCTGTGGGGTGGGTGAGGCTGAGAAAGCCCTGATATTCTTGCTCGGTGAAAACAGTTTTATCAGTGCCGTGGCGAGCCCAAGGTCACCCAGCTGGCTGCATGTGGGGGAGCAGGGAATCAGACCCGGCTCGCCAGATTAGAGGTCCCCACTCCTAACCACTCCACCAAGCTGGCTCTAATAATGGCCCGCCACTGGCCACAGCAGAGACGCTTGAATGCACATCCCAGTTGGCAAAGGCTGAACATACATTTGCCTTGGAGATTTAAATGCAAGCTGATTTATGCCTCGTGCCTGAGAACGCCCTGAGAATAGGAAATTCCCGAGTGACATAACTGGGCAAGCAGCATCAATCGGGTATGACCACTACATCTGTCTATAAAAAGGCACAGCGGATCTTGGCTGGGGCAGTGTCCTTAATTTGTGCAATCTGCAAGGCGTGCCTTACGCTGGAGAGCCACCTGGGACGATGACGTTCCCCTTTTTCTTCAATCGAGCACTTTCAAGAGGACACCATGCATCGGGAGAGCAATTGCCAGAGGCTCTCCAAGACATTGAGAAGGGCTTCCTCCGTGCTTGCTAATGAGCTGTTTTTCCGACTGTGGCTGATGAACAGCCCTGTGAAACTCTAAGGCTTTCCTACTGTGTTTTTTTCCCCTTTTTTTGGAAGGGAGAAAACAAACAAACAAACAAGGTCATCACATCTGTTCTGTACAGAACACATGCCAACCCCATCTTTATTCCTAGTCCAAGATTTGTATCATGCTGTTTCTTCATTCAAAAGAAATCCCATCTAAACCTCCGGAAGACGTTCCTGACAGTCAGGGCGGTTCCTCAGTGGCACAGGCTTCCTCGGGAGGTGGTGGGTTCTCCATCTTTGCAAATTTTTAAATAGAGACTGGATAGCCATATGACAAAGAGGCTGATTCTGGGAAGGCTCAAGGGGGTGGCAGGTGACAGTGGATGAGCGAGAGGGATGTCAGTGTCCTGCATAGTGCAGGGGGTTGGACTAGATGACCCAGGAGGTCCCTCCCAACTCTAGGATTCTATATTTCTTGTCCCAAGCCAGAGAAGAGAGAAAGAATGCACTCTAATTGGTCCCTTGTTTGCAACATGCTCTCTGATGTTTCCCACCGGCTCTGGTTTCAGGCAAGATTTGCCACCCGGGCGATTGAGGGCGAGGCCCTTAGGGTTCCTAGTCCTGATAATTGGGCATTGTGCTTGAGGGCCAGGGCGTCCAGCGAGGTGGGCTGCCAGGAATCCTTGTCTGCCTTGTGTCCGCCAGCGTCTTTCTTGGCGGTAATCGAGCTGCACTGGGCATGACGTGATCTGCTTGCAATTCTTGGCCGTGCCAATAACGACAGTTATATAAACTTTCTAACTGGCTTTGTTTTCTCTGCGGTTATTTTGAAAACAGCCGCCGACTGTCTGTTGCCCCTGAGCAAGAGTCCTTTTCAAAATTCTGCAAGGGACTATAAGAATTATAGCACACCCTGGAATAGAAGGAGGGACAATGGCTTCTGATGAAGAAGAAGGAGAAGGAGAAGGAGAAGGAGAAGAAGAAGGAAGAAGAAGAAGAAGAAGGAAGAAGAAGAAGAAGAAGAAGAAGAAGGAAGAAGAAGAAGATGAAGGAAGAAGGAAGAAGAAGAACAAGAGGAAGAAGAAGAAGCAGCAGAAGCAGAAGAAGAAGAAGAAGAATTGGTTCTTATATGCCGCTTTTCTCTACCCGAAGGAGTCTCAAAGCAGCTTCCCGTCTCCTTCCCTATCCTCTCCCCACAACAGGCACCCTGTGAGGGAGGGGAAGCTGAGAGAGCCCTGAGATTACTGAAGAAGAAGAAGGGTTGGTTCTTATATGCCGCTTTTCTCTACCCGAAGGAGTCTCAAAGCGGCTTCCCGTCACCTCCCCTTTCCTCTCCCCACAACAGACACCCTGTGAGGGAGGTGAGGCTGAGAGAGCTCTGAGATTACTGAAGAAGAAGAAGAGTTGGTTCTTATATGCCGCTTTTCTCTACCCGAAGGAGTCTCAAAGCGGCTTCCCGTCTCCTCCCCTTTCCTCTCCCCACAACAGACACCCTGTGAGGTGGGTGAGGCTGAGAGAGCCCTGAGATTACTGAAGAAGAAGAAGAGTTGGTTCTTATATGCTGCTTTTCTCTACCCGAAGGAGTCTCAAAGTGGCTTCCCGTCTCCTCCCCTTTCCTCTCCCCACAACAGACACCCTGTGGGGGAGGGGAGGCTGAGAGAGCCCTGAGATTACTGAAGAAGAAGAAGAGTTGGTTTTATATGCCACTTTTCCCCACCCAAAGGAGTCTCAAAGCGGCTTACATTTGCCTTCCCTTTCCTCTCCCCACAACAGACACCCTGTGAGGGAGGGGAGGCTGAGTGCTGTGGCGAACCCAAGGTCACCCAGCTGGCTGCATGTGCAGGAGGAGCAGGGTGTCAAACATGGCTTGCCAGATTAGAAATCCGCCCTCCGTACCACTAAGCTGGCTAACCTCAGGCATCGTGGCACTCCTAAACATCTGGTGGTTTCCCCATCCTTCACATCGAGTGGGCATGGATTCATCTTGGGTGCCTAATGCCACATTCCAGAGGCATAACATCTAGGAGGCTCAGGTCTTTGGAGACGTTTCCAAGCCTTATTTCGAATCGGGATCCCGCCCAGCCTAGCCCCAGACACCGATGTGCAGAATGGCCCGTTAGCACGAGCCACTAATCCGTGTGGCCTCGTCCAAATCCCATGCATTTAAATCCGAGGGCATCCTTGCGAGCAGCTGGCTTATTCCTGGATGAGTCTTTTTGTGCACAGAATCCTGTGTCATCCATCGACAAAGGCCGTTGAGCATTGTCTGCTAATCTGGGTGGCCTTGTGCGAGTATTGTTTATTCACACCTCTTCAATTGACAGAGCAGATGAGCATCGACAGCTAATCTGGGTGGACGTGTGCAGGTCTCAGTCGTTTACCTGTCCCGTGGCCCCCTCAACGAATGGCCGGATTCCTTAAGGATGAGTTTTTTGTAGACAGAAGCCTGCACGATCTATTGTTGTTGGCTTATGAAATTCCTGTGCTGTGACAGACTATACTTCCCCTTGAGATACATAGAAGTGCATTTCTCGCTCTGTCTTTGGGATTGTTCATAGGAGACAGAAATTCGGGGCTTAAATGCAGGGAGCAAATAATCTGCTTGGTGGACCAAGTGGTAAGCCTGGCCAAACCAGATGCTACCAGTCCAAGGGCTAATGGTGACTTATTTCCTTCTGGACCCAGAAGAGGATTCTGATGATCTCTCAGGGCTCAGTGTAAGAAGGTTCTTGCTTCTAGTCTCCGGGGAGCTTGCCCGTTTTGATTTACATCATACAGGAGAGTCTGCACAAATGGCAGATGATGACAAGCTTTGCCAAGAGCTCACCGAGTTGCTTGCCTCTAAGTCAGGGATGGCCAAATCATGACTTTCCAGATGTCTGTGGATTGCAATGACCATGAGCCTCTGCCAGCTTGTGTATCTGGAGAGCCACAGTCTGGCCATCACTGGGGTATAAGAGCCTTACCTTGTTAGTCAAACGGGACCCTATGCATGCTTTTGCCTGCTCATCTGGAAGAAATAGGCTGCCTAAGGAGGTGGTGAGCTCCCCCTCACTGGCAGTCTTCAAGCAAAGGTTGGATGCACACTTTTCTTGGATGCTTTAGGATGCTCTGGGCTGATCCTGCGTTGAGCAGGGGGTTGGACTAGATGGCCTGTGTGGCCCCTTCCAACTCTATGATTCTGTGATTCTATGATCCTGCGTTGAGCAGGGGGTTGGACTAGATGGCCTCTATGGCCCCTTCCAACTCTATGATTCTATGAAAAGGAGGAATAAACAATTGACAGATAGTTGTTTGTTTGTTTATAGCCATGTTTTTGGTCCTTGTTCTAGGAAAGAGACTCAATTTCTGATAAATAAGGCATTGCTTAGCACAACCACCGTTTGTCACAGGGACAGTGCTAGAACGTTCCTCTGGTTTTCAGATTCAAAAAACGAGCCAGGTGTTCATTGCCTGGCATGAGCTACCTTTCATCTTCTCTTAAATATCATCTCCAAGCTGGGACTGAATCAGTTTTATTTTTAGCCGCCTTGTTAGCGACTCTTTCCCTTAAGGATCGCAAGAATCAAACTCTAGCAAAACGGGACAATTAAGGACGGGAGGTGTGACCTTTTCAGTGTCATAGCAAGCTGGGACTGCAGCAGGAACATGCAGAGAAGCGTGTGAAAAGAGAACAGGAAATTGGGTCGTCCCCCCCCCCAAGTTTTTGTACTTTCTCCCCCTTTTCGTCCAAATTATTGTTATGTCATCCACATGACTTGGCAACATAAGGAAATCTTATTCGTTTGTGGAGGAGATTGCAAGATACAGTGTACTTCTAGTTTTGTGTACACATATGCACAGCGAACTTGTGTGCAGGGAGGAACAGGCCTGGAGGAATTTTGTCTGGGGTTCTGTGATGGCGCTAAACAGCTCTGGGCCTGGGCTTTTCTTGTCCAGCCACTTGGGTCATCATAGAGTTGTACATCACCTCCAGGGTCATCTAGTCCAAGCCCCTGCACAATGCAGGACACTCACAATTACCTGCCCACCCACAGTGACCCCAATTCCATGCCCAAATGATGCCTCACCCCAATAAACCCCTAGAATCCCTGGCCAGTCTGGCCTGAAGGAAATTTTACCTCCTGGCCCCAAAGTGGCAACTGGCATTTCCCTGAGCATCCAAGAAAGGGCCCCAAGGGCCAAGCGTGGACACAACCCTTCCTGCCCACCCAGCCACAATCTGCCTAATCTTGGACCAGTTGTGCTCTCCCAGCTGAACTCTGCTTTGCAAGTTGGACCTTGGACTCCCCATGGCCCTTATAAAACTGTTCTGATCAAACAGGAATATCAGGGCTCTCTCAGCCTCACCTCCCTCACAGGTGTCTGTTTTGGGGAGAGGAAAGGGAAGGCGACTGTAAGCCTTTTTGAGACTCCTTCGGGTACAGAAAAGCGGCATATAAGAACCAACTCTTCTTCTTCTTCTTCAGTAATCTCAGGGCTCTCTCAGCTTCCCCTCCCTCACAGGGTGTCTGTTGTGGGGAGAGGAAAGGGAAGGCGACTGGAAGCCGCTTTGAGACTCCCTCAGGTAGAGAAAAGCAGCATATAAGAACCAACTCTTCTCCTCCTCCTCCTCCTCCTCCTCCTCCTCCTCCTCCTCCTCCTCTCACTGGAGGATTCTTCTGCATCCCTTGGTCATCTGCACCAGACCAGTCCTTGTCCAGTGTTTTGGACGCAGATGCAAGCTGATAAAAAATCTCTGAGTGACAGTCAAGAACGCCTTGTCATCTGAGTGCTCACAAAAAACCTCTAGCCGGCCATGCAGAGAGAGGGAGAGGGAGAGATGCTGCAAGAACCCATGGCCTCTTTCCCCCTTCCTGCGATCAAATCTTCCCTCCACCCAGAACCTCAGATTCGCCAAGGTGCCAATGGCCCGGTGGGCGGTGTCGCGGCGCCACGGCCCTGCGAAGAAAGTGCGGTAAAAGCGACAGACGGCGAAATGCCGGCGAGCAGGATGATGCCCTATTTGGGGCTCCTGAGTAGAAGCCACAGGAGCTGCTGTGGAAGCACATTCCTGCAGCTGTGTCCCCCTCCTCTCCCCAGCCCTGGCTAAGATTAGCCTGCCTGCCAACGAGAGATGCCACCTGTTCCAGTTTGGCCGAGACAGCCCAGCGTTTAGCAAAATCTCCCGCAGCACATGGGGCAGGATGCCCTGTTTTCTTCTTTCTCTGCAAGCTGCAAGAAGCCTGCTAACTTTTATCCTGGTTTTTTTTTTAAGGGGGAGGCATCCTCAGATACGGAAAGTTTGAAGCCGCTCAGGGGAGGGTCAGCCTGTGTGTCCTCTTGGCTCCTTTAGCTTAAACAGCCTGAGCTCTGACATCCTGTGCAAGCCAGGACGTGTGCCTCAGTATCTTTTGCAAGCTTGCAGATGATGTAAGGAATCCTCGGACGGGACGGGAGTGTGCTTTTTTTGCTCGTTGTCCCCCCATAAACGCATCGAACCAATTCATTGCATCTGAGAGAGTGAGATTTGGCTCACAAAACTCATGCTGGAAGAAAAGACAGCTGGAAGAAAGGCCTTCCATTTTGTCACGGAGGAGCAGTTTACCAAATGGCAACTCGCAGTAAAGGGAACTTCCACATCCAGAGGCAGTTCGTCTCTGAATCCACATGCTAGAACAGTGGTCTCCAACCTTTTTATCACCGGGGACCACTCAGCGCTTGACAATTTTACTGAGGCCCGGTGCCTTAACGCTCACTGACTCTGGTCGCTATGGTCATGTTTAAACATCCCTTCAAAATAAGATACAGACACGGCACAACAATGAACATAAGGAACATTTTATTTTCATGGAAATTTTAACTCAATTTTAACTTTATTTTCATGGAAATTTTAACTCAGCCTCACTTACCCCACAGGGTGTCTGTGGTGGGGAGAGGAAAGGGAAGGCGACTGGAAGCCGCTTTGAGCCTCCTTCGGGTAGAGAAAAGAGGCATATAAGAACCAACTCTTCTTCTTCTTCTTCTTCTTCTTCTTCTTCTTCTTCTTCTTCTGCTTCTGCTTCTGCTTCTGCTTCTGCTTCTGCTGCTTCTTCTTCTTCCTCTTGTTCTTCTTCTTCTTCTTCCTTCTTCCTTCATCTTCTTCTTCTTCCTTCTTCTTCTTCTTCTTCTTCTTCTTCTTCTTCTTCCTTCTTCCTTCTTCTTCTTCTTCTTCTTCCTTCTTCCTTCTTCTTCTTCTTCTTCTTCTTCATGACAATGACAAATCAATGGGAACCCTGAGCTTGTTTCTCTGCAACGAGATAGTCCCATGTGCACCTGCCAGATCGTGGATGAAGTAAAGGGCTGGAGGGAGGGGGAGAAGGTGTCCTTCGGGGCCCAACTCCAATTAGTCCAAGGGCCACATGTGGTCCGCGGCCCACAGGTTGGGGATTGCTATGCTAGAAGACAACATGAAAGGGCGGTGCCCTGTTTGATGGCCCTCCAAGGCAACCGGTTGGCCATCGTGTGAAAGAGGATGCTGCACTAGATGGACCACTTGACTGTTCCAGCAGGGCCTCTCTTAGCCTTTCATGTTCTCTACCTTGCAGGACTATTGTAAGGGCAAGGGGGGGTAGAGGAAATCTATGTATGCCACTTGAGGTGAGACACAAATACTGTAGATTAGGCTTTCTTAACCTGGGTTTATGAGCCTCTTGTGGCGCAGAGTGGTAAGGCAGCCATCTGAAAGCTTTGCCCATGAGGTTGGGAGTTCGATCCCAGCAGCCGGCTCAAGGGTCAGCCTTCCATCCTTCCGAGGTCGGTAAAATGAGTACCCAGCTTGCTTGCTGGGGGGGTAACCGGTAATGACTGGGGAAGGCACTGGCAAACCACCCCGTATTGAGTCTGCCATGAAAATGCTGGAGGGCGTCACCCCAAGGGTCAGACATGACTCGGTGCTTGCACAGGGGATACCTTTACCTTTAACCTGGGTTTTGAGTGGTAAGAGAGGTAGGGCTCACCTCCCTGTGTCTAACAGTTTCCTGTCAGGGACTAAGGAAGGCCTAGAACACCTGATTACAAAGGTCAATGAATCAAGAAATTTGGCCTTTTCTCAAACACAAAAAAGACAAAAAATAATGACCGCTGCAAAAAGCAGACGTATCACAATAACCATCGATGGTGAAGAGATGGAAAGCGTTCAAGAATTCATTTCCCTTGCGTCACAAATTGACGGGAGTGGCGATTTGTTCCGGGTCACTCAGCAACGATGGGCATGGAAAAGCAAGGACAGAAGCCTGACTACCAAATGTAGATTTGTTCGATCTATCATGCTACAGATAGCCACTTATGGCTGTGAAAGTTGGACAACGAAAAAATCGGACAAGAAGAATCAACGTGTTGAAAGTTGGACAATGAAAATATTCGATAAGGGAAGAATCCATTCATTTGAACTCTGGTGTTGGAGAAGGACAGCAAAAGTCATAAAGACGGAAATACAACAGTGAATCATAGAATCACAGAATCAAAGAGTTGGAAGGGGCCCATAGAGGCCATCTAGTCCAACCCCCTGCTCAACGCAGGATCAGCCCTAACCATCCTAAAGCACCCAAGAAAAGTGTGCATCCAACCTTTGCTTGAAGGCTGCCAGTGATGGGGAGCTCACCACCTCCTTAGGCAGCCTATTCCACTGCATAAAGTCTGATCTGTCACCAGTAGGCAAAATCACGAAACTCCGGCTCACTTACTTTGGCCATATCCTGCGATCCAGCTCAAAGGAGAAAACAGTTATGCTAGGACTGGTCAGTGGAAAAAGGAAACCAGACTGACAAAGAACATGATGGATAAACGCAATCAGGATGGACACTGGCCAGAACATTGCACGGCTGAACAAGTGCAGGATTGGGGATTGTGGTGACAGGTGTGCCATGGGATTGCCAAGAGTCAGACACGACTGAATGGCTGACAATGACGACGACAACAACAGCAACAACAAATGGCATAGCGTTATTTTGTTTGATACGCCGCTTCAGATTGTATGTGGGGACTCAGATTTTTGGGTTTTGTCTACCAGACTCCTTGCAAGCAGAAAAGGTAGCAGAACAGGGTTAAAATCTTCATCTTTGGAGCGCTAGGTTCTTAACTTGCATGGAGGAGCATTCAGGAGTGACTTCTACATACTCACCCTGTGGTATTTCATAACACAGGGATGGCCAAACTGTGGCTCTCCAGGGTAGGGGCTCATGGGAATTGTAGTCCATGGACATCTGGCAGCTTGACCACCCCTGCCATAGTGCGAAGGACCACAACATGGTGCCTGTGGGTACCATAGTGACTATTAACACTTTTTAAAAAGCACCCACCAAGTGGCGTGTTTTTTTTTTTTAGAGTTGTGCTATTTTGCTGGCGTAATGCTATTTTTCCAATGTGCGGAACTGCCCAGAACATACACCACGAAGTTAACTTAAAGTTAACTTAAAAACAACAGTCCTGTTTAATATCCGCTGCTAAGGACTATATTCCCAACAGTTTTATTTAGGAGTGGCAATGGTGCTTCAAAATGTGTTCTAGTGAATCCAAATCTCATGTGTTAAACAACAATATTACAATACGGCACTGCTGATAATGATATCACTCCGATGCTTGCTCAGAATAAATCATAGACCTTCCAAATTTAAAGGGACAGTCCTCAACAACACTATTCAACAGTGCCGTATAGAATCACATGTTATTATCATAAATGCTGTCATCAGTGTAGAATACGTGGCATTTCGGTGCCTTAAGTTTTCCTGTATCGATTTCTGTCTCCAGGCCTGTGCTGGCAAAAAGTCTCAAATCACATCTTCAGTGGACATGCTTGAGAGCAACGTTAATAAACTCTCCGTGGGAGTGAACTCGTCTGAATTCTTTACATCCTTGTCTTCGTGCCGCTGCTCAGAAAGCAGCAAATGGTTTACTTGCTAGTGCAACGGAATCCTCAATGTATTTCCACTTCATGTCTCCACCAGGTTCGTGTTTCATACAAAAGAACAACAATTAGTACCTATAAAAGTTCTACAAGTACAAAACGTCCAAGTTGTGGCCAACATTAACACGGAGCCCACGGCAAAGTCTTTCTGTGGAACAAGGAGGCTCTTGAGTATGACGCACAGGCTCCCATAGAGAGATAATAAATGTTTCACTCGGCACCTGTTGAATTGTGTACGGGGACAGTGGCTTCTGCCCTCACTGCTTCCGCCGTCCGTGAAATTTAGTTCTGATGTCGTGGCATGAAACTGCAAGCAAAGCTTTTTGAGAGGGGGTGATCGCTGCCAGAACGTGATCCAAACGGTATTCAATTAACTTGAGATGAAAAGCGTCTTTACAACTGCTTTAGCCCAAAGGGCCTGGTTAGCAACCAAAACCAACATATCTCCCACACAACCGCCTGGTGCTGAGTCCTAAAAATATTTGGCTAGGCTCTGAAGTCCCACCCTAAGATAAGCCCAGAAAAAGAAAACACATAGTCAAAATCCACAGGTTTTCTGCCATGATTTTAATTCAGTTTCAATGATTTGAGTCTGTTGCCTGTTTTGACCTGTCTTGCTCTGATATAACACAGATGCTTTGGTTTGACAGGCCAAGGTTGTTTCCGGCCACCATGTTTTACAACTCCCTTTTGTTAGTGCCCCTTAGTTCCCAGACCTGTAGTTCTGAACGGCCAAATGGTTATCTCTGTTTTGACTCCTTTGAACTGTGTCTGGTTCGAATTCCCTTGGGAAGAGGAGAGGAACCCCAATATTGCTTGTTCTATGCTTTGTTCCTCAGTCCTGACTTTTGGCTTCGTTGTAGAAGCTTTCACTCTATGAGGTTGCTTATTTAGAAACAGAAGTTAATGGGGACTCCCTCAAGGGTGCTTCCCCGTTCTCACCATGCAGACGGAGGATAAAGCTTCCGAAATTCTCAGGGCAGATGCCACCACGGAGTGCTCTGGGAAGGAGTGCAAGAAGAAGGACAAGCACGATGCCCTGTGAAACTCTGGGGTGGCACATGTCCTGAGCACCCCACCCTCGGTGGGTACAGAAACCTCTCAGTATGTAACAGAATGGAGAGGTGTGCAGCATCTAACTCGTTACGTTGAAGAGCTCCAACACTGGTCATCCAGGGGGGCAAGAAGCTACCTGGACATAGAAACTGTGGTCACCTGAGACATGGCAGTGATGCAGGAGAAGTTAACTACGGCATAGAATCCTAGAGTTGGAAGGGGCCTCCTGGGTCATCTAGTCCAACCCCCTGCACTAGGCAGGACACTCACAACCCTCTCGCTCATCCACTGTCACCTGATCTACTTGCAGCGCTGGTGACCGGCAAAAGCAAGAAAGTTCAAGCCGTGGGAAAGTGGTTTTTACTAGAGTTGGGGAAGAGAGTCCCAGACGACTGGGATGATGGCGATTGGCGGGGGTCGGATTCGGACCCATCTGATACGGAAACGGAGAGGCAAGGTAAAGGTGCGAAGTTGCAAGCCACAGGTGAAGGTGCCACAGACGAAAGCCCAGGGATCGGGCCCCACACCAGTGGTCAAGAGGCAACCGGGGCATGCTGCTCGTGGCAAGATGGAGTAGGGACCACTGCAGAATCCATGGCTAGAATTTTGGAAACTGCGAGCTACTTTTGATGACAAACTGGTGTACTTATTGGTCCAGGTGCTTGGCTTCTTGTCGGATTCTGGTCACCTATTCGCAGATGGAGCTGAGAAGGTGCTCTATGTCAGGGACTTCCTTGAAAAGGAGGCAGCCTGGGTTATGTGGGGCTACTTGACGTGGGAGCCCCAGAGTTCCTGGACTACGATTGGTTCACGCAGACCCTGCGCAAACATTTTGAGGACCTGCTCCCGACAGACGTGGCCCGGGAGCAACTCAGGAACTTGCGCAAAAGTACTAAGACTGTCGCCCAGCGCGCAGGTGAGTTCTGCCAGCTGGCAGCTAAGATGCCCAAGGGGAGTGAGAACAGATCCTTCTCCTGGGTGCTTGAGCCTGATCCTGCACTGAGCAGGGGGGTGGGACTAGGTTGCCTGGATGGCCCCTTCCCACTCTAGGATTCTGTGAGTCTAGTTCAGCAGTGGAATAGGCTTCCTCAGGAGGTGGGGAGCTCCCCCTCAGTTGTGGTCTTTAAGCAGTGGCTAGACAGATCCTTCTCCTGGGTGTTTGAGGCTGATCCTGTATTGAGCAGGGGGTGGACTAGATGGCTTGTATGGACACCTTCCAACTCTAGGATTCTGTGGCTCTATACTTTCTCATACGCATGGGAAAAATGGGCTCTAAATTGAACTAATGATAAAAACCGCATTTAAAGACACAGTTAAAATAATATAAAGGTAAAGGTAAAGGAATCCCCTGTGCAAGCACCGAGTCATGTCTGACCCTTGGGGTGACGCTCTCCAGCGTTTTCATGGCAGACTCAATACGGGGTGGTTTGCCAGTGCCTTCCCCAGTCATTACCGTTTACCCCCCAGCAAGCTGGGTACTCATTTGACCGACCTCGGAAGGAGGGAAGGCTGAGTCCACCTTGAGCCGGCTGCTGGGATCAAACTCCCAGCCTCATGGGCAGAGCTTTCAGACTGCATTTCTGCTGCCTTGCCACTCTGCAGCACATAAAACCACCTAAAACAGCACAGAGCAGCCATCTTAAAACATCATACCCGCAACAAACCCCCCACCGAGAGTAAAGTGGAAATGCCAACATTGAATCATACACCCCAACGGATCCTTGCAGTAGAAATTCATGGTCGGGAACCAAGACTTTTAGAAGGGGAGGTAATGGTCCTTTGTGGAGTCCTCCGTTCATGAGCAGATGCCGTCCTTCTCCTGCGAGCGGACCCTGGCAAACAGGGAAGGATCCAGGCTTTCCTTTGCTTCCGCCGATAACGGCAGAAGCCAGCATGATGCTCTCCCTCCCTTTCCAAATCGCTGCACACCAAGGCCGGACATGCCTGGCTTTGCTAAATAAAAGCCGCTCTGCATGTCATCGTAGCCTCTTAACCCTGGCAGCTGGGCCGAGCGGCTCCCGAAATCTTTCGCAGAGACCATGCCCACGGTGGCCGTTGCTTGAGCTGCACAAACACGAATTAGTGGGTTAGCTATTTAGCCATTAAAATAACTTCTCCGGCTGCCCCCGGGGATAAAGACTTGTGTTTGAGGTTGTTACCGTGACAATATCTGATACAGGATCCCTCTTCCCTCTAATTGTGAGCAGCACGCAGAGGAACAGATGTCTGCGGCAGGTGGTTCCACTTGAGGATGGGGACGGAGTGGTGGATTCCACAAGAGAACATGTGCAGCCCATGGGGCGACACGGCTATTTTGTCTGGCAAGTGCATGGGAGGGGGGGGAGTGGATAGCACCCCCCCCACACACACACACACACAAAGCAGGGTTCTGGGAAGTCATATATCTGATAGCGTTCAGTTGCTCAGTTGTAATTTGTATCTGTTTTTCATAGAATCATAATCATAGAATCATAGAATCATAGAATCATAATCATAGAATCATAGAATCATAGAATCATAATCATAGAATCATAGAATCATAAATTCATAAAATCATACATTCATAAAATCATAATAATAAAATCATAGAATCATAATCATAGAATTATAATCATAGAATCATAGAATCATAATCATAGAATCATAATCATAGAATCATAGAATCATAATCATAGAATTATAATCATAGAATCATAGAATAATAGAATCATAGAGTTGGAAGGGACCTCATGGGCCATCTATGCAGGGTACTCACATCCCAATCGTCATTATTCCAAGTCCCTAGAAATGTGGCTAATGACATCTTAATTGCTGAACTGGGCCAACAGAGACTTGAAACCGGAGCCTGGTCTCTTACCTTTAGGTACTGGATCAGTCTTCATTTTAGGGCTCATTCAAATAACCTTTTAGCTGCTCTGCTGAGCGATCCCCATAACTCCAATTGGTCTCACAGACTCTCTAACAAACTCCTCTCATTGGACTTAGACATACATTCCGTGATGGATCTCGAGGAGAAAGGCATATATAAGTGTATAGTAAGGAAACTAGAAGACATTGAATATCAATCCTTACTGTCATTCACATCTCCATCTTGCTCTCCCCGTGTATGGAATATTGTCCCGCTATACAAAGTTATCCCCCCCTACCTGACTAGTATCGAAGCTTTCTCTGACAGGAAAGCACTCTTATTTGCTCGGCTGAACTCTTTCCCCTCTAATGTTCTTTTAGGAAGGTTTAACCGCATTCATTTAGCGGAGAGACTATGTTTTCACGGCTGTATGGTCCCTGATCTCCTTCTGCATATTATTATGTTCTGCCCTAAGTTTTCTTTATACCGTCAGGGGATATCCGATATTCTATCTTCCCTTCAACTCCATAGTAACGAAACGGCAGCGATCAATAAACTACTTGATAGCAAGGGATCCCGAGCGGACCGCCCGCATTGCAAAATTTTTAGCAAAGGTTTTTAGTATTAACTCCCTGTTTTTAACAAAATTGAGTAACTCTGTCTGACTCTTATAATTGTACCATTTTGTATCTCCTTACCTGTATTGTTTTTTACGCCAATAAAGGCTTTTTGTATCTTTGTATCTAATGTAAAGAATCCAAGACAAATCATAACTAGGATATATACAAAGAACAACAATTTGTGGAAACAGTGGCTATAAAATTGTATAGAAATAGGAACGTATCAGTGGCTCTGCCTGTCATTCCACAGCGTTGAGTTGAACGGATTGTAAATAAAGTTTTAGCCCATTGAGGCCAGGGTCTTTTCAGTCCTGGCCACAACCTGGTGGAATGAGCTCCCGGAAGAGTTAAGGGCCCTGCAGGATCTACCAGCTTTCCGCAGGGCCTGTAAGACGGAGCTCTTCCGCCAGGCGTTTGGTTGAGGCCGGGCTAGGAAGAACTTCCCGCTCCTTGTGCAGGCCTGTAGACAGCCTGTCCAGACATACCTTGTGGTGCAAATAAGGCTGGTCGGACTATTCGTCCAGAAAACAAGAAAAAACTCCGGCCATTTGGCTGAACTTAATTCTCCTTATTTTTATTTGTATCTGTTGCTGTTTTAAATGTTCACAACCTGAGATTCCCTTATAGGGAAATATTGATTCTTTCAAATAATATAACGTATGGAGCAAGCTGTAGCCACCAAAACGGGTTCCGGATAAACTATATGATTCTGTTTCCCGTTTTCGATCTTTCTTCTTCAGTGGTATTCTCGATGAAATGACATTGCAACGTATTAGTATTTGATGCATGTTCAATGCTCATTTTAAATAAA
Source organism: Paroedura picta (assembly GCF_049243985.1). NCBI lineage: Eukaryota > Metazoa > Chordata > Lepidosauria > Squamata > Gekkonidae > Paroedura > Paroedura picta. Next base: position 11,241,448 of record NC_135385.1, on the reverse strand, counting down.
CAATGAAATTTCCACCTACTTCCAATCTGCAGTTCCTTTCATTCTTTCAGCTGTTTCTATGAGAGAAAAATAAATAAAGTAAAATCTATAATATCAACATGGTGTAATGCCTATAGACTGACCATAATTCATTTTTACACTCGTACATGAATGTTTGAAATCTTACCGTACGTCATATTCCGGCAGGCTCAAAATTTCTGGGAGGTTTTCTAACAGCTCACAGGCTTCGAAATCCCCACGAGACCTCTTTACTTATTCACTTTTAACCTGACTGTAAATTAACAGGTGTGACTCATCCAATTAAGGTAACATTTACAAATGGCTTGACAAGTCCCAGGTGTTGTTGAGACCATTAAGGTGCAAAGCTAAGAAATGTAGCCCGTCTCCTGTTGAAGCAATGCTTTATTGACGCCCCTTCTGTTGCTGATGCCAGAGGTGATTGTTTCTATTAAAAAAAACAACGTACATCCTCAGGATCATGCCCTTTCTTCTCAAAGTGGCTCTGCATTGGGACGCCCTTTATTTTCATCTTGAGTCAGGATACATGTTCCAGCATGCGTACTTTAAGGGGCCTTATAGAATCATAGAATCACAGAATCCTAGAGTTGGAAGGGGCCATACAGGCCATCTAGTCCAACCCCCTGCTCAACGCAGGATCAGCCCTAAGCATCCTAAAGCATCCAAGAAAAGTGTGTATCCAACCCTTGCTTGAAGACTTCCAGTGAGGGGGAGCTCACCACCTCCTTAGGCAGCCTATTCCACTGCTGAACTACTCTGACTGTGAAAAACTTTTTCCTGATATCTAGCCTATATCATTGTACTTGAAGTTTAAACCCATTACTGTGCATCCTTTCCTCTGAAGCCAATGGGAACAGCATCCTGCCCTCCTCCAAGTGACAACCTTTCAAATACTTAAAGAGGGCTATCATGTCCCCTCTCAACCTCCTTTTCTCCAGGCTGAACATTCCCAAGTCCCTCAACCTATCTTCATAGGGTTTGGTCCCTTGGCCCCAGATCATCCTCATCGCTCTCCTCTGTACCCTTTCAATTTTATCTACGTCCTTCTTGAAGTGACGTATCGCCACTTATCGTCATTCCCACGTAAACTAAATGACAGGGACATAAAATCATGTATATTACACATTTGGTGGCACAATTTATGAAAACTTTGACTTTAAATCCATTGCTTGTACCTTGGAGCTGCCCCCCAGGAGGATTGGATGGGGGGCGGACAGCATGGGAGGGGCAGGGTGGGTCACCCTGTTGTTGTGCTGTGTTGTGTTTTTTACCACCATCTTGGGTTTCGTATGGGAATGCTACCTTTTTATGGGATTTTAGATTTACGTGAACCTCCGCGAGCCAGTTGATTCCGGGAGTGGCGGTCTAAAAATCTGAAAATAAATAAACAAACAAACTTTGTGTGGTGAGATAAGTATGTTATAAATGTTGAGACCAACATCTTACCCCAAACAGCAACTATATAACTTCCTGGTGGTGCTGGGTATTTATATCGATAAAACTAGGAATACCATATGTGTAAATACCATATGTGACTTTTGGCAACCCTAACGAAGGGGCCTTCTTCTTGCTTTGAGACTCCTTCGGGTAGAGCAAAGCGGCATATAAGAACCAGCTCTTCTTCTTCTTCTTCAGTAATCTCAGGTCTCCCTCAGCCTCCCCTCCCTCACAGAGTGTCTGTTGTGCGGAGAGGAAAGGAAGGCGAATGTATGCCACTTTGAGACTCCTTCGGGTAGAGCAAAGCGGCATATAAGAACCAACTCTTCTTCTTCTTCTTGCAGAGTCTGGATTGGTGGTCTCCCTTCCAGATACCAGCCCTGCTTGGCTTCCAAGATTTGATGGGACTGGGCGACACCATGACACCTTCCGTTCCTGGGATACTACAGCTCACCATATTTCAACTTATCCTCATTATGCCGGTAAGAATTAAATTTAACCAAATAACATACTTATTTCACTGTAGCAGACAGCTGCAGCAATGTCCAAGACTTATTTTGATGTCCATCACTGTGTGTGTTTATATGTAAACCGCCTTGAGCCACAAGGGGAGGGCGGTATATAAATGTAATAAATAAAATAAAGAAGCCTAGCGAGCTGTAACTAGAATCATAGAATCACAGAATCAAAGAGTTGGAAGGGGCCATACAGGCCATCTCGTCCAACCACCTGCTCAACACAGGATCAGCCCAAAAAACTAAATGTAAGTAATTTCTCTTCAGTTTCTTTCAAACAACATAATTACAAAACAACATTTCTGCTTGAAAAGGGAGCTTTCAATATTCCTATGTGGACCCTTGAGCAAGACCGCCACATATAGAAAAAATCTGTTGTAGCGTTTGCAAAATCAACAACGTCCTGGATATGATTAGATTCAGGTGGGTAGCCATGTTGGTCTGCAGTAGCAGAAAAAAAATTGAGTCCAAAGGGACCTTTAAGACCAATCATGTTTTATTCAAAGTGCGAACTTTGGCGCCTATGAAGAAGGGTGCATGTGCAAGAAAGCTCACCTGGAATAAAACTTCATACGAATAGTCGTATGAATATTGTATCTTTATTCTCCAGTGTTATGGAAGAGACACGCCACTTTCCAAATTTCAACAGGGACATAAAAATAAAGACACATTCCATTTAAGATGCAATGTCTTAGCGTTTCTAAAGCTTACCGATGGAAGACGGTTACATAACTTTGAAACGAGATGCTGGTTGCCATGAAGCAGTAACCTTCCAACAACAGCCTTTGAGTCCAGTGACCCATTTAAGACCCACCAAGTTTAATTCTGGGGATAAATGTTCATGTGCATACACGCTCCTTCAGTTACTTCAGAAGGACGTGTGCACGCATGCGAAAGCTTATCTCCAGAAGGAAACGTGGTTGGTCTTAAAGGACCATCGGACTCAGATTTTGTTCTGTCGCTTCAAATCTAGACATGTGAAAACTTTTATTTATTTACTTATTGATTTATTACTTCGATTTATAGCCCGCCACTCCCCTACGGCTGCAAGTACTTGAGAATGATAATCATGGAATTACTGAACCCAGAGAACTATTCAAAGGAATCATTGACGGTAAGAGATTAAAAGGTATAATTGGCAATATAACCTTCACCCCAACTTTTTGCGCAATTGGACACGGCCACCCCATATAGACATGGAAGATAACCATTCTCATTTCAGGCTTTCTCGAAAAATTACCTTGTTTATTGAGTCTTTTAAGATGCAAATACCATAAATATAAAGAGCCTCTTGTGGCACAGAGTGGAAAGGCAGCAGACATGCAGCCTGAAAGCTCTGCCCACGAGGCTGGGAGTTCGATCCCAGCAGCCGGCTCGAGATCGACTCAGCCTTCCCTCCTTCCGAGGTCGGTCAAATGAGTACCCAGCTTGCTGGGGGGGTAAACGGTCATGACTGGGGAAGGCACTGGCAAACCACCCCGTATTGAGTCTGCCATGAAAACGCTAGAGGGCGTCACCCCAAGGGTCAGACATGACCCGGTGCTTGCACAGGGGATACCTTTACCTTTACCTTTACCATAGATATCTGAGTTTATAAAAGTTTTCTTTCACAGTTACACGTGCTTACAAATATCGACAGGACTTGTGACTTCCATTCCTCTTCAGATACAGAAGAATTTAATATTGTTTCCCCAGGCCTACATATATCAAATTTGTCTTTTATATAGGATTCAGTTACAATGTCACAAAAGGTCTGTAAATCAACCCTTTCCTCCCTTATTATTATATAAAATGAAAAACGACTAAGGAAGCCCACAATTATTCGTTTCACAACTTGTCACGGGTCCAATGGAAATGTCTAAACCAACCAAATGTTGCAACTTTATGTCACAATTTTGAGAAAGCCAAGCCATACCTGCTGCCGTTCAAGTCCTTTTAGTGACACCAGACTCCACCCATCTTTCATAATCCTGAATACAGAATTAGTTTGCAAGGTTATAAACCGGGATATCTGCCGGTGCATATTTTTAAAGCTTGGCCTGTAGTCCAAGTACTCCAGCGACAAATGGGTCAGCCAAGGTAATATATTTCAATCGCTTTCCTCATCTATAAATCAAGGGGTTTGACATACCCATTGCCAATGGTCATGAGGGATTCTCGAGCAAGTTCACTCCAACTAATCCCAAGACAAGAACATGTTAGTGTGAATCCACTTAGATCTTTGAAACTTGTCAAGGCCTGCTCACAACCTTGATGACAATGTTATCTGTTCAGTCGTGTACGGCCATCAGTGATTCTATAGGAAAGTTTTCGCTATACGTTTCTATCAATGACTGCTGCTTTCAGTTGGTTCATGGTCATCCCTGTATCGGCTTTGATAGGAGCCAGCGGATCCTTTGGCGACCATGTTTCCTTTTGCCGCTGACCATGCCATAGAATCATAGAATCCTAGAGTTGGAAGGGGCCATGCAGGCCATCTAGTCCAACCCCCTGCTCAACGCAGGATCAGCCCAAAGCATCCTAAAGGTAAAGGTAAAGGTATCCCCTGTGCAAGCACCGAGTCATGTCTGACCCTTGGGGTGACGCCCTCCAGCGTTTTCATGGCAGACTCAATACGGGGTGGTTTGCCAGTGCCTTCCCCAGTCGTTACCGTTTACCCCCCAGCAGCAAGCTGGGTACTCATTTTACCGACCTCGGAAGGAGGGAAGGCTGAGTCAACCTTGAGCCAGCTGCTGGGATCGAACTCCCAGCCTCATGGGCAAAGCTTTCAGACGGCTGCCTTACCACTCTGCACCACAAGAGGCTCTTTCGGACCAAGTTATACGAAGTCAATACATAAAAGACCCAAAGAATATGGCCATTTGATATAATACAATTTAAAGGTACCCCCTGTGCAAGCACTGGGTCATGTCTGACCCTTGGGATGACGCCCTCTAGCGTTTTCATGGCAGACTCAATACGGGGTGGTTTGCCAGGGCCTTCCCCAGTCATTACCGTTTACCCCCCAGCAGCAAGCTGGGTACTCATTTTACCGACCTCGGAAGGATGGAAGGCTGAGTCAACCCTGAGCCGGCTGCTGGGATCGAACTCCCAGCCTCATGGGCAGACAGCTTCAGACAGCATATCGCTGCCTTACCACTCTGCGCCACAAGAGGCTCTAAAGCATCCTAAAGCATCCTAAATGCCGTGCATTAATGATTTTTCTAAGGAGTCTGATCGCACGATGTGTCCAAAGTAAGTGAGCTTCAGCCGCGATATATGACGTAGTTCTAATGACGTAGTTGGTTTGCTCCTCTCTAAAACTATCTTGTTGGTAACTTTGGCTGTCCAGGGTATTCGCAGCATTCGTCTCCAACCCCATAATTCACAGCCTTCAACTGGAGCAAATATTGCGTCCAAGTGGAAAACACGGGAGGGAGTCGAAGACCCGTTGTGTCCATCGTTGGCTTAGCTAAGGGACTCTCCCACTGCTTTTGATAGACCGCGCCCGTTGAGTAGCCATCTTTCTACCTGGTGCAACTTGGTGGTGGAAGGTCACCGTTGTCTTACATAGGGTTTTCAAGGCATCTTTCAACGTTACGCAGGGCCTGCAAGACGGAGCTCTTCCGCCAGGTTTATGGTTGAGGCCGGGGCTGATAATAGATCTATGCCTCCCCCGGGGACTCGGGTTCTGGACCCGAAGCAAAACATCATCAGGACCTCCTCTCCACCCGCTAGTAGTGGGAGGGAGGGGGGAGGGGAAGTTGAGCTGCCGTTCTTGCCATGCTGGCAATATTGGCAGTGTTATTATTGTTTTTATGGGGTTTTAATGGGGATTTGTGATATTGTTACCCGCCACGAGCCGCAAGGGAGTGGCAGGCTATAAATCTAATAATAATAATAATAATAATAATAATAATAATAATAATAATAATAATAATAATAATAATAAAGAGACGCTCATGGGATTTGCCTCTGCCTTCCTTGGCACCATTACTCTGGTATTCCTTGGTGTCTCCTTTGGCTTCGCTTCTGAGATCTGACAAGATCAGGCTATGCTGGCTTTATAACATCAATAAAACAAAAGACCACATTTTAAAATCTGCCAATGAATCAACACTGATTCAGTAAAAGGCACTGCTTGCTGTCTTCAGGTGTCTCCTCAGGGGTGGAAGTGAGGGTGGTAGGCACACCTCTCTAGGGAATGTTATTGCGTTAAGAATCCCTTTCTCATGTGCCCAAAAACTGAGCTTCTTTGATTGGTTTGGAAGGTCATGAAGGCTTCTCCTTTTGATCTTAATTTCTGGGTACAAACATGTGGGAAAAGATGGTCCTTCCGATAATCTGGTGCCGAGCCATGTCAGATGTTACCTGGAGTACAGGTGTGCAGTTCTGGAGGCCTCACTTCAAGAAGGACGTAGATAAAATTGAAAGGGTACAGAGGAGAGCGATGAGGATGATCTGGGGCCAAGGGACCAAGCCCTATGAAGATAGGATGAGGGACTTGGGAATGTTCAGCCTGGAGAAAAGGAGGTTGAGAGGGGACATGATAGCCCTCTTTAAGTATTTGAAAGGTTGTCACTTGGAGGAGGGCAGGATGCTGTTTCTGCTGGCTGCAGAGGAGAGGACACGCGGTAATGGGTTTAAACTACAAGTACAACAATATAGGCTAGATATCAGGAAAAAATGTTCACAGTCAGAGTAGTTCAGCAGTGGAATAGGCTGCCTCAGGAGGTGGTGAGCTCCCCCTCATTGGCGGTCTTCAAGCAAAGGTTGGATACACACTTTTCTTGGATGCTTTAGGATGCTTAGGGCTGATCCTGCGTTGAGCAGGGGGTTGGACTGGATGGCCTCTATGGCCCCTTCCAACTCTATGATTCTGTGATTCTGTGACTTAGTTACTGCCGGTAGATACCTGAGGAGAGTGACATTGTTCATTGTCATTGTCACACTGGCCCATTCCGCATCAGGATCACTGTGGCAAATTGATTACGGAAAGAAAAAACGGAATTTAAAATAGTGGAATTCGTCGTTATGCATACCTGCCTTTGTAGTGGAATCCAGTTGCGTTTCCATCGTTTCCCACAGGTTTCCGGTCTCGGCAAAAATCGCAGTGCTTTGTCTCACCCCTGGCCGTCAATCAAACAAGCAGCCAATGGGCGGTTGTTACCATGCTCTGGAAAAGCCCCTTTGCCTTTAAGAACATGTTTTTTTTTTTTAAAGAAAAACACACGTTGCAACGAATATGCCTTGATTCCTTGCTTCCTCCTAACGTACCCATCTAGCTGGCAGCTGGCGTGTGAGCTGCCGTTTCATCGTTGCCACGCTCCCCTGAGTGAAAAAAAAATCCCCCCACCCCCCGTGCATGGGCGCGAATTTCGGCCGAAAATAAAGGGAACTTGCAAACGGGGCTGTGTTGTGCTTGGTGACTTAAAGCAGCTCTGTGAAGGGACTGCAGCCAGAGAAGCCTCGCTGGGTGAATGAAGGCTTGCCGATTCGTTGCTCTCTGCTCGGTCCGAGAAAAAAAAATGGCGATCGCTTCACCGGAAGATCAGAGGAGAGAGCCAGGGGGAGGGACTTGCTGAAACCGCAACAATGGTAACGCACAGAACTTTTTCGCTAGTGTTGCAGATTGGTTGCAAGAGTGTAGCGCTTTCCAGAGGGTGAATCCACTTTTTGGGATTTCCCTGGAAGTGCTACAACGAAGCGCTTCTAGCGGGACTGTTTCAGGAGTGTGGCAGATTGTGTACGACGTTGTGCATAACTGCATTTTAGTAGTGATTACAATTTGCCACACTCCTGCTACATTAAACTTGTGCGGAATGGGCCACTGTTTAGCGCTGCTTTCTGTTTCAGAGGAGGCATCTTCTTCAGAAATCGGGACCCTCAGCCATGACCAGTATTATTCCCTGTGGACAAGTATCTGCATAGCATCATTCCAAATCTTTCCAAATGTTTGGGCAAGAGGAACATGAACCCAGTCGTGTGGGTTGGCCACAAAACTTCTTCTTACCAGAAGCAAGAAAGAAACACCTCCAAGATTCTGCAAGGCGCAGCCAAAATTCTGCAAGGCACGCGAGCAGAAATGCTCAGAAGTCATTCCAAATTTGGGGGAAAGAATAACATTAAAATTGTTCTTACCCGAAGTATTAAAAAATCACATTCAGGCTTTTTGTCTTCAGTAGAACAGCCAAGATCTGTCAGAAACACAAGAGAAGAAATGCCAGAACTCATTCCAAATGTTTGGGAAAGAGGGAGATTAGCCAGGAGAGTGGCTTGTCCACAAAACTTGTTCTTACTTGAAGCAAGAAAGAAACATCCCCTGGTTTTTGTCTTCAGTAGAACAGCCAAGATCCTGCAAAGCACATTCAGATTGTTTGGGAAAGAGGAACAGTAGGGCTATTTCCGCACCCATTAAATGTAGTGTAATGTTTGCCAAAAGAAGTCGCTATATTCCAGTCCCTCCATCTGACGTTGCCAACATCTAGCGTCTGGGCAGTAACCAGCTTGCTACATCCTCCATTTTAAAGCGCTAGTTGGGGAATCGCATAAAGTGGATCCCCCAGCCTATTAAGCACGAGCTACAGGAGAGCAACCAGCAGGCAACAAGCAGGGGGAAGTATGGAGGCTCAAACACGCAAAAAGTGCCTGACCCATCCCGCCCTCACACCCGCCTCCCTCTCCTTTGCTCCCGGGGATGGGAATTTCTTTTTAAAAATGGCTAACTTCCTGGAGCAACGAATAGGCGGAGAAGCGTGCAGGCAATGCCAGAAATAATTTTTTTTTTTCAAAGTTGGAACACAAAGTGTGTGTTTCCAAGTTTTCTCCCCCTCCCCCCGCCCCCAAAAAAAATCAGGAATGAGATTAATTTTTTAACGTATCAAAGGTCTTGTGATCCCATAAGGGGTGGCATTCAAAAAGCACTGTGCATTTATGATTCTGCATGGGCATTGCAACAGAGAAGTATGCATTAAAAAAAAAGTTAGCGGGCAACATGGGACCTTTAAAATATGGGAAAAGGGTTGCCCGGATTGATTGACAGGCAAAAGCACCATACATATAGGACATGTTGCTCTTCCCTTCCTGCCTCAGGAATTCACTGACATTTAGGGCAGGAAAGGATTATCCTCTAAGGAGCATGAACATTAACAGGCATGTGCGAGGAGGATTGAAGTAGGTGGAAGGAAAAGAAGTGGTTTAAGGTAGCGATCCCCAACCTGTGGGCCGCGGACCACATGTGGTCCTTCGACTAATTGGAGGTGGGCCCCGAAGGATGCCTTCTCCCCCCCCCCCCGGCCCTTTACTTCATCCCCCCCAGCCCTTTACACTTCATTGTTGTGGCGTGTCTGTATCTTATTTTGAAGGGATGTTTAAACATGACCATAGCGATCAGAGAGCGTTAGGGCAGTGGTTGAGAGTAGAGGAGTAAACTACCCCCCCCCCACTGGGCCTCAGTAAAAGGCGTTGAGTGGTCCCCGGCGTTGAGTGGTCCCCGGTGATAAAAAGGTTGGTTTAAGGCAGGAGGAAGCATGCAGGTGCTGCCCACTCCCAGATGTGAAAAGCATGCAAGTTCTCACTCGTGCTTGGGAGGGCGGAGCAATGGAAGTGGTCAGCTCTCAGGCTTGTAGGCAAGATAGGAGAGGAAACGATGCTAACCGGAGCTCCAGTGAACCCCCCAGATTTCTGAGGAACCCTCGTTGGGAATCCCTGAACTAGATACGCCAATGCATAGCATTGTTACGAAGCATGCAGTCATGTTATAATGTCATAACTTTCCCTCTGTCGTTTTAATTTATTCAGCTCAGCGATCTGAGACTAGCAATAGTCTCGTATTGCCAGGCTCACGTCACTTGTAATTTTTTAAATTTACGAATGAGGAGGAAATGATGAAGGTGGGAGGCACAGAGTGAGCAGGCTATGGGTGGGGCGTGAGGTACCAGCAAAAGGGGGGGGGGGGAAGGGGAATCTATGTTTTTGGATTACCTTCAGTTTGGGAGTGAAACAAGGGGAAAAAAAACAGCACAAAAGTACTCCCAGAAAGCAAACTGAAAGCTGGAGGAGAATCTGTGCGATAACAACAAAGAAGACCCAACAGACACGCACAGTGAAAGTGAGGGGAAAACACCTGTGCATGATAGGCCCACCAGTCCCGAGCGAGCTCATATATCCCTCTATATATTTTCAAAGCTGTATAGCACGTAAAGATTTTAGATTTCAGCATCGCGGAGGGGGGGAGACGGTGTCGGGTGAACTTGCCGAAGTAGTCAACCGGCTCTATTTTTAGCCCAAGAGAATACATATGATATTTGCAAATGAAACAAGATGATGGCTGGATGTGTGGAAAGGATTGAACTCGTATTCAGTTTCTCCCAGATTTAAGCGGAAAGTGTTGACTTCTCCACGGGCAACGGGCAGAAGAAGCCGCAAGGCTCCCCTTCCCAACAAGGCCCAACGGACGTAGGCTTCCACGTGATAATTTGTTATATTACATGACGGGATATCCCCGGGGGGGCAAAGATGGCATTGTTGTAGGGACGGAAGAAAAACGAATGAGGGGATAAGTATTTTTAGTCTCCAAGTGCCTTGGATGGCCCAGGCTAGTCTGATCTGACCAGATCTCAGGAGCCAAGCAGGGTCAGTTCTGGTTGAGAGGCCATCATGGACCTCAGGGTCCCTGGGCAGAGGCAGGCAGCTCCAAACATCTCCTGCCCTGGAAGCCTTATGGGCTTGTCATAATTTGGCTGCGACTTCATGGTGCTTTCTGCCACCAGGAGCCTTGAGGCCCATCTGATCCAGAGTGGCTGGCCGGACTCCCACACGAAGGGCACAAACTGCTCCCGAACGTGGGAGTTTTCCGTTTTATGTTAAGGAACAGGCTGTCGTTGACTTGGAAACAAACCTCTTGTTGATGAAACGCCAGGCACTGAGGCAAAATCATCACAGCAAAAGTTGTTAACTTTGTTTTTCTTTTAATTTAGCTTTTTATTTTACTTTATTTTATTTTTATTTATGAAAGTGTACAGAAAGGAACAGATCCTGAAGATGAAACTCAAATACTTTGGCCACCTCAGGAGAAGGAAGGACTCCCTGGAGAAGAGCCTAATGCTGGGAGCGATCGAGGGCAAAAGAAGAAGGGGACAACAGAGAATGAGGTGGCTGGATGGAGTCACTGAAGCAGTCGGTGCAAACTTAAATGGACTCCGGGGAATGGGAGAGGACAGGAAGGCCTGGAGGATCGTTGTCCAGGGGGTCGCGATGGGTTGGACACAACTTCGCACCTAACAACAACAACAAATGTTGCTGGGTTGTATTACAGAAACAGAAAGGAAAAATGGAATAGAATTGATAAAGAGTGTGCAGAAATCCATTTCATTATATCCCCATCCCCTCCCCACCCCAATGAGATCCTTCTAATATCTGAAGCGGTTAACTTTGTTGTTCACTTTGCCGATGTCGACATTCCAGGGGCCCATTGGGAGAGCACCGCCAGAAGGAACAACTCGGGTAGGAGACACAAATGCACAGAGAGAACCACAAGAAGGAACCAAGCCGTGGCCTAACAGGTAATGATATTAAATATGTATAGATTGTGGGAAACAAAGATAACAGCCTAAGGCAGGAGCAAGCCTTTATCTGGTTGTGCCAGATCCTACAAAGATAACAGCCTTCTTCTTCTTCTTCTTCTTCTTCTTCTTCTTCTTCTTCTTCTTCTTCTTCTTCTTCTTCTTCTTCTTCTTCTTCTTCTTCTTCTCCTCCTCCTCCTCTTCTTCTTCTTCTCTTCTTCTTCTTTTCTTCTTCTTCTTCTTCTTCTTCTTCTTTCTTCTTCTTCTTTCTTCTTCTTCTTCTTCGTGTTCTTTCTTCTTCTTCTTCTTCTTCTTCTTCTTCGTCAAAACTCTCAAGGCTCTGAAGCAAAGAAAGAAATGTCCTTCTGCTTGCTCTTAAAGACCCTTTCTCTGGAAACTCCAGGAATCCAACCTGGAACCTTGCACATGCAAAACGGATCACCTGCTTCTGAACTTTGGGCCCATCCCTAAATCCATAAAGTGCAGAAACCGGCTGCAAGACCATAGAGACATGGGCGAATTCCTAGAGTGCCACTACACATGCCGTTTTCTGGGCATTTTTTATTTTGTTCTCCTGCTTCTTGAAGTTGGAGGACTGCGCTGAGGCTGGGGAAGCGCAAAGCCTAACTTGGGTCTTTCTGTATGCCTTTGTGCAGTGCTTGGTGCTTGTTGAATACGTGGCTTGTATTTACTCCTTAACAGATGTGCCAGCATATTGGTCCCACAGCCCAACTGCAGGAGCCTAAACCAGGGAGCTATTATGGTCAAACTCACCGCATAACACAGGCTGTAGCACATCACCCAATAATAGCAGATGACCTACAGCCGAGCATTTTTAACCCTCCCCTTGCCTCCTTGGCCACTTATAAATAGCTCTAATTAAGATCATTTGTTGTAGCTTCTGTCTTCAGCGATCAGGATGTGCTGCGGTTGAGGGACACTTCTTGCCGCCCCCTTTCTAAAGCATTGCTAAAAAAAATAGAAGGAAAAGCTACAGGCCCGTGATAATCTCTCTCTGCTTTCTCTTTCTTGCCCTGGATGTGACAGATGCCACCAAAACAGTGGCCGGTTGCTGTAGTTTTCGTTTTCAGCTGAGACTGGAGCCCCTTGAACCCAGGGGGCCTTGGTGTACAGGGGTGTATGTGCGCACATTGGGTGTCACATGAGTCAAGGGGCAGCTCCTTCTGATGCAAAGAGAGAGAGAGATTTCAGGCTCTTTCCCAGGATGCAAATTCTAAGGCAGGATTCTATCAGCGGAGGTCATTGCGCAGGAGAGGCGAAACCCCCTTTGTTCTCCATTTTCGGAGATTTTTAAACAGAGGCTGGAGAGCCATCTGACGGAGAGGCTGATTCTGTGAAGGTTCAAGGGGGTGGCAGGTGACAGTGGATGAGCGATTGGGATGTGAGTGTCCTGCATAGTCCAGGGGGTTGGACTAGATGACCCAGGAGGTCCCTTCCAACTCTATGATTCTATTATTCTATTTGTTCTTGGTTCTTTGGCGTTTTTTGTAGCAAAAGCTTTGTGCCCTCATTGAAGAGAGAACTAAAGTCCTTCGTTGTATTTCTTTCTAGCCATCATCAACCCACTCAGTGCCTTTATGCTCTGAGTTTTTTTTTGTCTCTCCTTAAATGTAATATAGAGTCAGAGTCGGATTAATTTTATTGGCATTAAATTTTTATCGGTGCTACTGTATTTGAACGTAGGGATGACCAAATTGTAGTTCTCCAGATATTTGTGGACTACAATAACCATTAGCCCCGGCCAGCACATGCCCTGTATCTGAGGAAATGTGTGTGCACACAAAAGCTTATACCTCGCATAAAAAATTGTTGGTCTTAAAAGTGACACTGCATTAGGTTCTAATGCAGACCAAGATGGCTGCCCTTTGAAAATATGGTGGATGTGTAACCACTGTTCATCTTGGCCACCAAGAAGAAGAATTGTGACCTTCAGAGTCTCATCTTTAATTGCATTAGTAACTTAACATCAAAGGGTTACATTACTAGTGCTCACAGGAGGTAAAGGTCCATGAGTTAATGCTAATATGAAGGGTAGGGACAGAGATTGGCACTCAGCCCCTCGATGGGTGCTAGCTTTGAAGAAGAAGGGTTGGGTTTCATACCCTGCTTTCCATTACTCAAAGGGGCTTCCATTCGCCTTCCCTTTCCTCTCCCCACAACGGACGCCCTGTGAGGGAGGGGAGGCTGAGAGAGCCCTGAGATTACTGAAGAAGAAGAAGAATTGGTTCTTATATGCCGCTTTTCTCTACCCGAAGGAGTCTCAAAGTGGCTTATGGTCACCTTCCCTTTCCTCTCCCCACAACCGACATCCTATGGGGTAGCTGGGGGCTGAGAGAGCTCTAACAGGACTGCTTCAATCAGGACTGCGACTAGCCCAACGTCACCCAGCTGGCTGCATGTGGAGGAGCGCTCTTAACCAGGCTGGTTCTCCGTGAACGCCCAAGTCCATCACTATGGATGTCAGCCATACCTTTAGTAAACAAAGCATGATTAGTACTGTTCAGTCAACCACTGTCCATTAAGGGCTGGTTCTCCACTTACGTTCCCCCATTGTTGATCCTGCTGAATTCGATTTGAATCTGGGTCTTCCTCCTTCCTACGCCCTGAATTGAAACGAAGTGTTCTGCACTAGATTGGGGAAGCTCAGAGCGGGGAGGGGTTTGGTGGTTGTGAAACGATTTATTTTTCTTTTCCTGAACGTGCAGGGGAGAGGGGACAGAGAATGAGGCAAATCTCTGCTGAGAGGAGAGGAATCTCTGCTGGAGCGCAGTCGCTTTAAAACAGGGCAAAAATACGTCTTGGGAGGGAAGTCTTGCAACTGGGAACCAGGAAGTCTTTGAACTGACACCCTGTCCAATCAGAGACATACTGCTTCTCTACGTCAGCGTTGCAGGCACGGCAGGAGTTAATCCGCAACACGCAGAACATCTGCCATAATAACAGGGGTCTTCAAATACAGCGACTTATAGCCTCTCCTGGATATTGTGGGGGAAAGGTGGGGCCACCGCGGATCAATCATGGATGTTGCAGAGGGGAAAATTTAAAGCTGCTAAAATCAAAACGGAAATCGATTGGAAGTGGGCAAATTCCTCCAATCCAGTGGAATTGTTTTCATGGTGATGGCTGGCCGCTGGTTCCCTCGGGCCAATAAAAAGCGAGTTGAAGGAAACTTGCAGAAAATAAAGAGATGGGACGCCAGCATTGCTGCGTTGATACAACACCCCTGATGGGCCTTTTCTCGATTTGAGGGGTGGGGAAGAGATGCCCACCCAAGGCCTAAAGCGGGATCCTCCTTCAGCATCGGCCGGTCTTGCAAGCTGTGCTCCAATTGCTTTGCACCTTCCCATTAATGCAGAGTCGCTCTGAACCTGATACAGGCAAGCCCTCCCCCCCACCTCACCTCGGGGTCTTCTTCGGGGAAGGGTGTTCGTGGTCCTGGGTAATCCCCAGCAACTCCATTGCCCCCTAGTGTTCATGAGGTGCCGGCACAGCCTCAAAGGGATCCGTGCCATAGGAAGGGGGTTTCCTCTGCGTTCCGAGGCTGCCCAAAGTCTTTTCTTATTTCTCTTTTCCCAAGTCTTGTGGCCCTTCGTGCTTCACGGAGCCCCATTGGCTCCTCTCCCCCGCGTCCTGTCTTCCTTACGTCAAGGTGCCAGAGCTGCTGCAACCTGTAGGCAGTGCGGTTCAATTCTCCTTAAATGACCTTACCTCTTGGGCTGCATATGCAGTGTACTTCAGGTCAACCGGTACTCCCCTGCCCCTCAACAAATGTCCGAAAGAACAGGGTGGGAGTAAGCAGTAATTAAGTTACAAAAAGGGGAAGACTGCTAGATTGCTTCACCTGTTCTAGAAGGGATGCCCCACTTTTTGGGTATTTCTGGAAAGACCCGAAACTCCCCAGACACTCTGTAGGATTCTCTTTCCACGCCCGTATTCCTATTCAACTAACTTCCCCCCCATACACACACACACCTCACTGCCTTTGACTACAATGTAGGTTAATCAATCCTGTTAGCCATCTGACGGAGAGGCTGATTCTGGGAAGGTTCAAGGGGGTGGCAGGTGACAGTGGATGAGCGAGAGGGTTGTGAGTGTCCTGCATCATGCAGGGGGTTGGACTAGATCAGAGGTCCCCAACCTTTTTATCACCGGGGACCACTCAACACCGGGGACCACTCACCGGGGACCACTCAACGCCTTTTACTGAGGCCCGGTGGGGGGGGGTAGTTTACTCCTCTCCTCTCAACCACTGCCCTAACACTCTCTGACTCTGATCGCTATGGTCATGTTTAAACATCCCTTCCAAATAAGATACAGACACGCCACAACAATGAACATAAGGAACATTTTATTTTCATCTAAATTTTAACTCATGACAATGACAAATCAGTGGGAACCCTGAACTTGTTTCTCTGCAACGAGATAGTCCCCTCTGGGAGTGATGGGAGACAACGACACCCAAAGTGTGTTGTAAAGGGCCGGGGGGGGGGGGGGGGAAAGAAGGCGTCCTTCGCAGCCCACCTCCAGTTAGTCGACGGACCACATGTGGTCCGCAGTCCCCCGGTTGGGGACGACTAGCCTAGATGACCCAGGAGATCCCTTCCAACTCTATGCTTCTATGTTCAGACCTGAGATGCCTAGCTGTCTGCAGGATTAGACTCTTCGGTCATTTCATAGAGCAACAGGGAAACAGATTCACTAATTCCCCTCCACACACCTGCCAATTAAACCCAACATTCCCTGCATGGCTGGTTTAAAAGGACAGATGTGTGCCTGTTCTGGTTGAGAGGGAAAAAAAGAAGGATAGTAAATGTTCACCCTCCCAGCGATGTGTCTCACTGGTACGGAGAGGCTATTTCGGGGAGCACCTCCATTTACATAAGAACTGCTGACTTGGGATTTAAACGGTTTTGACCTGACTAACGCTCTCCTGATGCGATCCCCTGTCTCTCTCCCCCCCTCCCCTGCACCGGCAGATCTCTCTAGGTTTCTTCCTGCTGCTTAATTTAAGACCTTTTCAGGCTGTCTGATGAATCTGACAATTCAGCGGCAGCTCTTCTCTTTCAGCCAGTAAGGAAATTCCACCCTGGATCTGCAGGCTCAGATGTCCCGTCTCTCAGCTGACCCAAATCCCCTATGCCTGCTTTAGCACCATTCTTAGGGGACTTCTCAGACCTGGGTGGGTTCTCTGGATTTATCGTGCAAAAATTAAACTCACTTCAAACCCCCCCCCCTTCCCACCTCCTAGATCATCTTGGACTTTTTTCTTTTTCCTTGGCCTCGTCGGTCTACCGCGACTTTCTGTATTGCCGAGAAATTCCTATCAATCTAAGCCAGTGGTTCTCAACCTGGGGGCCGGGATCTCTTTGGGGGTCAAATGAACCTTTCAGAGGGGTTGTGGCAGGGCGAGCAGCTTGGCCGGGGGGGGGGCATCCACATGACGGCCTTGCAGGGTAGATCGAGATAGAGCATTTGTCTGTCTGGAGCAGTGGAAAAGAGCAGGATGGGCATGGTGGGACAAGAGGCAGAACTGAACTGAGAAACCCTGAAAAAAAAAACACACAATTTATATACAAATATGAACAATGGATCTTCATGCCATTGGTCGGTTTTGGTTTAACTTCTGTGAAAGAAGACTGGCCTAATTGTATGGCTGGAAGTCACCAGGAACTGTATTGAAGGGAAGGTTGAGAACCACCGATCTAAGCATAAACTCAGTACTGCCCCCAAATAGCCGTTCTGGCTAACCTAACTCTTATAGCATGCCTGTGCTTTGCTAAATTGGCCGGTGTTTTCACATGGCCCCGTTCCGATGTCTTTAATAAGGGAAGCACGTTTGCCATTCCTTTGTGTGCCTGCCGAGGAAAGATTCCTTCCTGTTCCTTTTCTTCGTGTTAATCTCGGGAAAGGACGGCCTCCTAGAATATATAGACAAACGTATTCATTAGGGAGGTGTGAACAGCAGAACAGCCTAATTCGAGATCCTTTGGGCTGGAAGGGAGCCACACTGCCTGTAATACAATGAAATTGAATCCCCCAGTTTAAGCTGGGCACATCTAGCCCTACTCCTTAGACCAGGAATTCCCAACCAAGGGTCTGTGGACCCCCCAGGGGACAGTAGGAGCTCCAGAGGGGGTCCGTGGCATTGCTTCTCCTGCTTTAATGGACTCGGCCACAAGCTAGGGAAGTAGCCTGAACATGAGTAAGATCTCCCATGGTTTCCTTGCCTGGGAAGGGGTGGAGCCTGCATGCCTAATCCCACCCTAAACCTGTCTATCCGTCCCTCAGACCCCCAATCTGCCTGTCAACGCGGTGGGTTGATGTCACTTCCAGTGACATGGCACTTCTAGGGGGCGGGGCCAGCTGACATCACTTCCAGGGCTCCTTGCTGCCTGAGAAATTATTTCAGGGGCTCCTCAAACGGTTGGCAAGGGCTGGCTTGGCCGGTTGGCGCATTGTTCGGATGAGATGAGCAGCGGCAGAGCCTGTGCCACTGAAGCCAGTTTGGCATCGCTGAATGCCGTGGGAGGAAGGCTGCAGTCCTTGGCAAACTCAGTGCCTGCCAGTCTGTTTCCTGGCTCCCGCCTGCTTCTTCCCCAGCCTTGATTTACGGCTACCACACCGGTGCGGAAGAATCTGCTTCCGAAGACCTCCGGAGGCATCTCCAGGGTCTTCAGGGAGTGCCTACCCGGAAACAGCTGCCAATTTGGAAACAGCGGCCTTCAGTGAGACATCCTTGACCCTGGAGCCCTCCCAGCACTAAGATCCAGTGTGATATAGGACCAGATTAGGACCTGAATGACCCACGTTTTAATCCCCTCTCTGCCACGGAAGCTCACTGGATGGCCTTGGGCCCGTCCCATGTGCTCAGCCTAGCCAACCTCACAGGGCTGTTGTGAGAATAAGATGGAGGTGAGATGGAGTAAATGAATAAATAAATACGTCTTGCGATTGGCCTTAGCCGTCATTAGTCTCCACAAGCACTCTGGCAGTTGATTTATTTGTATTTCTTTATTCCTGCTCCATTTTTCTCCCCGAGAGGATCCTAAAACGGCCGACAACATTCCTCTTTTTTCCTTAGATCTTCACAACAGCCCTGTGAGGTATGCTAGACTGAGCACTAAGCAAGCTTCCATGGCAGAGCAGGAATTCGACTGTGGGTCTCCCAGCCCCTAGCGTGACCCTCTCACCTCCTCGCCCCTTTTCCAAGCATCCTGGAAGATCCCACAGGGCTGGTGGCCCCCGCCTGTGCTTCTTGGCCACATTCCTTGAAAGATGTTCTTTCCATCTTGCCCTGATGAGATTGCATCCACCCATCCCGTACACGAGGAACAACACCCTTTGCTTGCAGTGCTGGAAACTGGCTCGGGCCGAATATCAGGACCAAGGAGACACACAGCAGTAGGAATGTGCACTCCGGAAGTTTGCATAACATTGTGTACAAAAGCACCTTAACAGCCATCAGTAATAACCCCAAAATTCTTAGTCCTCATGGTGCACGGAAAGCCTCTGTTAGATTCTTTCTTTGCAGGTTGTTCTCTCCTTCCGGGTGGGCGTTTTCTCATCGCTGCCTGCTGAAGCAAACATCCCAAAAGATAAGAAAGAGTTCTTCTCGTGAACAAACAAGGACGAACTGGACTCCCAGGTATGTCTGCTGTTTCGGATAACTTCTTCCAGGGTCAGTGAGGACTGGGAAATACATCTTGTGGTTTCCATGACAAGGCCTCAGAGCACGGCTATTAGCGTAACATAATGTTATTTCCTAATGTGTGTTTTGAATGAGAGTCTCCACTTTCGGACACTGGGTTTTGTATACTTAGCCTGATCTCATTATGGTGGGAAAACACAGTAACAAAAACCCCAGGAGAAGAAGAAGTTGGTTCTTATAGGCCGCTTTTCTCTACCCGAAGGAGTCTCAAAGCGGCTTCCAGTCGCCTTCCCTTTCCTCTCCCCACAACAGACACCCTGTGAGGGAGGGGAGGCTGAGAGAGCCCTGAGATTCCTGAGGAAGAAGAAGAGTTGGTTCTTATATGCCGCTTTTCCCAACCCGAAGGAGGCTCCAAGTGGCTTCCAGTCGCCTTCCCTTTCCTCTCCCCACAACAGACACCCTGTGAGGGAGGGGAGGCTGAGAGAGCCCTGAGATTACTGAAGAAGAAGAAGAGTTGGTTCTTAGATGCTGCTTTTCTCTACCCAAAGGAATCTCAAAGCGGCTTCCTGTCACCTTCCCTTTCCTCTCCCCACAACAGACACCCTGTGAGGTGGGTGAGGCTGAGAGAGCCCTGAGATTACTGAAGAAGAAGAAGAGTTGGTTCTTAGATGCTGCTTTTCTCTACCCAAAGGAGTCTCAAAGCGGCTTCCAGTCGCCTTCCCTTCCTCTCCCCACAACAGGCACCCTGTGAGGGAGGGGAGGCTGAGAGAGCCCTGAGATCACTGCCCAGTCAGAACAGTTTTATCAGTGCCGTAGGGAGCCCAAGGCCACCCAGCTGGTTGCATGTGGAGGAGTGGGGAATCGAACCCGGCTCGCCACGATCCTAACCGCTACACCAAATTGCTGTCTAGAGCCTGGTCCCATCCAAATCATTCCCAACTGTGTGTTTCCAACAGAGGAGTGGTCTTTCACGCTTGTCAACGCCGTTCAAGCACGGAATAGACGGAGACAATAGATCGCAGCCTGGGCACCGGGCTCTGCTCGCACCAAGCAGCAAGCACTGAGAAGGTCCCGTGCAGCTTTCTCTTGCCGTCTGCGTGGCCGGAGGTCCAGAACACTAACAGGAAAACTCAGGAGCCCAGAGCTGCTCCTAAAAGAGAAGGCTGCTCCCTGTCAGCAAACCTGTTGACGGTGCGGTTTGGTCTTTAGAAACTTCAAAAATGCGACATGCACAAAGTCGGGTATGGACTGTGATGCTAACACTCCTAACATGGCCCAGTCATCTGTCCTTGTTTCTTTTGGGGCGATGCAAGCAGAGCCCATAGCTGCACCCTGGACAGGAGCTAAGACCTGATGCGTTCGAGTGCCTCCCTCTCCGGTCATCAAGGGTCCTCTTCCTTCCTGACCTCGCTTTGTCTCCAGAGTCAGCTGCCGGGAACAGCTGATGCTGCCGTGCTTCGGCCTGGGCTGTGAGGCTGGCTCCTGGCTGGGGCCTGGCTAGATGGTCTCCAGTGTGTCCCCCGGATCTGTGCCAGCTCTGGGTTGGGAAATACCTGGGGGGGGAGGAGGAGGAGGAGGAGGAAGAAAAGGAAGAAAAAGAAGAGGAAGAAGAAGAAGGAGAAGAGGAGGAGGAGAAGAAGAAGAAGAAGAAGAAGAAGAAGAAGAAGAAGAGGAGAAGAAGAAGGAGAAGGAGAAGGAGAAGGAGAAGGAGAAGAAGAGGAAGAGGAAGAGGAGAAGAAGAGGAAGAAGAAGAAGAAGAAGAAGAGGAGGAGAAGAAGAGGAAGAAGAAGAAGAAGAAGGAGAAGAAGAGGAAGAGGAAGAGGAAGAGGAGAAGAAGAGGAGAAGGAGAAGGAGAAGGAGAAGGAGAAGGAGAAGGAGAAGAAGAGGAAGAGGAGAAGAAGAGGAAGAAGAAGAAGAAGAGGAGGAGGAGAAGAAGAGGAAGAGGAAGAGGAAGAGGAGAAGAAGAGGAAGAAGAAGAGGAAGAAGAAGAAGAAGAGGAGGAGAAGAAGAGGAAGAAGAAGAAGAAGAAGAAGAAGAAGAGATGGTCCTTAGATGCCACTTTTTTCTCCCTGAAGGTGTCTCAAAGTGGCTTCCAGTCTCCTTCCCTTTCCTCTCCCCACAACAGACACCCTATGGGGTGAGGGAGGCTGAGAGAGCCCTGAGATTACTGAAGAAGAAGAGTTGGTTCTTATATGCCGCTTTTCTCTACCCGAAGGAGTCTCAAAGTGGCTTCCATTCACCTTCCCTTTCCTCTCCCCACAACAGACACCCTGTGAGGGAGGGGAGGCTGAGAGAGCCCTGAGATTACTGGAGAAGAAGAAGAAGAAGAAGAAGAAGAAGAAGAAGAAGAAGAAGAAGAAGAAGAGTTGGTTCTTAGATGCCGCTTTTCCCTACCCGAAGGAGTCTCAAAGCGGCTTCCAATCTCCTTCCCTTTCCTCTCCCCACAACAGACACCCTATGGGGTGAGGGAGGCTGAGAGAGCCCTGAGATTACTGAAGAAGAAGAAGAAGAAGAGTTGGTTCTTATATGCCGCTTTTCTCTACCCAAAGGAGTCTCAAAGTGGCTTCCAGTCTCCTTCCCTTTCCTCTCCCCACAACAGACACCCTATGGGGTGAGGGAGGCTGAGAGAGCCCTGAGATTACTGAAGAAGAAGAGTTGGTTCTTATATGCCGCTTTTCTCTACCCGAAGGAGTCTCAAAGCGGCTTCCATTCGCCTTCCCTTTCCTCTCCCCACAACAGACGCCCTGTGAGGGAGGTGGGGCAGAGGGAGCTCTGACCGCACTGCTCTATGAGAGCAGCTCCTTCAGGACTGTGACTAGCCCAAGGTCACCCAGCTGGCTGCATGTGGAGGAGCAGGGAACCAGGATCAGAGGCTGCCGCTGAATCCGGGGGTCACTCAGGAATCCTGGGACCCTGGAAGCTCAAGTCTGGCTTTGACACTTGGCGACAGCCGTCGGCTTCCCCTCAAGCGCCCTGTTTTGGGGCCCTCACTTGAACGGCCGCAGAAGCAGCCCTCATCCCGCCCATTGCTCTGAGCTTTGCGGGGAGAGGGCAGGAAGGTTTTCTGCACTGCAGTCTCGCAGGCTGCCTGCGGGAAGCCCCTCGTATTTCACAGAGCTTTGAGGTTCCCAGGCACGGAAGGTCCCCTTCACTTGAGACGCGCCTAAAATTAGAAGCCTTTCTGGCAACTCTGCCCGAGGAGCCCTCGCTGGGTCACTTCTGCCCAGGCCGCAAACGAGGCCGCGGAGTGAGATGAGGTTTCCGTCCGGGACAAATACGGAGCTCGGCCTCCACCGTGCCCACGGACCCGAGCCAGGGAGATTCCACCTCTTCTGGGAGGACCTGCCGCGAGAAACGGGGCTTCCTGGCAGGGCGAACCCTTATAAATCAGGCCCGCGGGTGACATCACCCTCCCCAGGGAGTCAAAAGCCAGCTTGCTCCCTCGCTTTGGGCCGATTCCTGCCCAGCGTTTGGAACGGATGAGCTCAGGGCTATGAAGCAGGGCTCTCCTCTCTCCCCCCCCCCCAGTCTCACAACGATCCTGTGAGGTGGATCAATATTGTTGCTAGGTCTGCTTTTTTAATCTCACCCTTCCTAGATAGAATGAGCTGTG
The DNA here is from genome assembly GCF_049243985.1 of Paroedura picta. NCBI lineage: Eukaryota > Metazoa > Chordata > Lepidosauria > Squamata > Gekkonidae > Paroedura > Paroedura picta. The sequence continues at coordinate 11,218,654 of NC_135385.1, read as the reverse complement.
GGTGGCATGCGTAGTTTACTCCCCCCTGGTCCTCGCATCTTGTATTTATACCTTGGCTGGGCGGAGAGGAAATGACCGGCTCGTGGTCACTCTGCGGATTTCATGGCAGGAGGAGGGAAGGGTTCTCAAGCCCCAAGACGTACTCACAGGGAGTACAGAGTACAGAGAGCCAGTTTGGTGGAGTGGTTAGGAGTGCGGACTTCTAATCTGGCATGCCGGGTTCGATTCTGCACTCCCCCACATGCTGGGTGACCTTGGGCTTGCCACGGCACTGATAAAGCTGTTCTGACCGAGCTGTGATATCAGGGCTCTCTCAGCCTCACCCACCCCACAGGGTGTCTGTTGTGGGGAGAGGAAAGGGAAGGCGACTGTAAGCCCCTTTGAGACTCCTTCAGGTAGAGAAAAGCGGCCTATAAGAACCAACTCTTCTTCTTCAGTAATCTCAGGGCTCTCTCAGCCTCCCCTCCCTCACAGGGTGTCTGTTGTGGGGAGAGGAAAGGGAAGGCGACTGGAAGCCGCTTTGAGACTCCTTTGGGTAGAGAAAAGCGGCCTATAAGAACCAACTCTTCTTCTTCTTCAGTAATCTCAGGGCTCTCTCAGCCTCACCCACCTCACAGGGTGTCTGTTGTGGGGAGAGGAAAGGGAAGGCGACTGGAAGCCGCTTTGAGACTCCTTCAGGTAGAGAAAAGAGGCCTATAAGAACCAACTCTTCTTCTTCTTCTACTACCCCGGGATGGTCAAACAGTGGCTCTCCAGGTGCCCATGGACTACAATTCCCATGAGCCCCTGCCAGCGGAGAGCCACCGTTTGGCCAGCCCTGGCTACGCCCTGCTGTCTCTCGTCACGTTGGCTTAATATGTGCTGCTTTGTTAGAGCTTTGCCGCAGTTTGAATCCCAAATCTGGACCGTCGCTTTGATGTGAATCTGCTTGTTCATTCGGATCACCTTCAGAGACTGGGGTTTGCATCCCTTAGCCATCAGGGGGGTGTTGGTGTCAGGCAGTACAGGGCCTTCTCTGTACTAGCACTTCCCAGGGAAGACTCACCTGCCTTCTTTGGGGATGGGATTAGGGGGCAACCTAAAACCTTTGGGGAAGCGGGTGCACAACCAACATTCCTTTCCGTGCTTCGTTCACGTTGTCGTCTCCTTTTGCTGCTTGTGTTTGTTTTCAGTTGGCTGTTAGAGACTCCATTGGGCCTTGCGATGACGCCAGGTGCGATGAGGTCAGCGGCATCCCCTTTTCCAAAAGAAAACGGAAAACGGAAAACGGAAAAGTATTGGCAAGCTGCATTCTGCACACAATACCCATTCGCATGGCATTCCTGAAGGCCTAGTTGTCTGCGCAAAAATGTAAGATTAAAATGCTAAGCCAGGGGTCATAGAATCCTAGAGTTGGAAGGGACCTCCTGGGTCATCTAGTCCAACCCCCTGCACTGTGCAGGACACTCACAACCCTTTTGCTCCTCCACTGTCACCTGCCACCCCCTTGAGCCTTCACAGAATCAGCCTCTTCGTCAGATGGCTCTCCAGCCTCTGTTTTAAAATCAAAAAAAGAAAGGTTCACAATGAACAATCAACAGAAGAGAGCAGGGAACCTTTCTAAGCCTTAGAAAGGTTCCCTGTTTTTTTCTGTTTAAAAATCTCCAAGGGTGTCTGTTGCGGGGAGAGGAAAGGGAAGGTGATAGGAAGCAGCTTAGAGACTTCTTCGGGTAGAGAAAAGCGGCATATAAGAACCAGCTCTTCTTCTTCTTCTTCTTCTTCTTCTTCCTCTTCTTCTTCTTCTTCTTCTTCAGTAATCTCAGGGCTCTCTCAGCCTCCCCTCCCTCACAGGGTGTCTGTTGTGGGGAGAGGAAAGGGAAGGCGACTGGAAGCCACTTTGAGACTCCTTCGGGTAGAGAAAAGCGGCATATAAGAACCAACTCTTCTTCTCCTTCAGTAATCTCAGGGCTCTCTCAGCCTCCCCTCCCTCACAGGGCATCTGCTGTGGGGAGAGGAAAGGGAAGGAGACTGTAAGCCGCTCCGAGGCTCCTTCGGGTAGAGAAAAGCGGCATATAAGAACCAACTCTTCTTCTTCTTCTTCTTCTTCTTCTTCTTCTTCTTCTTCTTCTTCTTCTTCTTCTTCTTCTTCTTCTTCTTCTTTTTCTTCTTTTTCTTCTTCTTCTTCTTCTTCTTCTTCTTCTTCTTCTTGTCAGTAGTTCGATACTCTCAGGCTCTGGCCTAGACGGGAAATACACTAAAATGGGTTCTGGCTGAGCTAGTTTTTCTGCCCCTTTCTTAGGGAAGGTCCAGCTGGAAGGGAACGGGCCGCACAGCGATTGATTTACGACCTCTGGAGTTGACAGAAAGGATAGGCATATCTCTCGGTTCCTGTGCAGGGCTACTCGAGTGGATCTGAAGGCCCTTGAAAAGAAACCTCGAGAAGAAAAACAGGCTTGGGCCGAAGGGTCCTCTATATCGTAAGGCCAGCGAGGGTCTTGCAAGTTTATTCTGACTTGCCGGGAGGAGGGGGGGAGGCGGAATCATCCCGGCCCGATAACAGTCTGTGCGCACACATTTGTGCAACTCTAAATTTGTCCTGCGGTATTGGGTTGCCCGGGGTTAAGTTGCATAATGGTAAGCAGAGTAACTGGGACACGACGGCACTCCACCCCCCCACCCCCCCACCCCATGGGTGTAAATTTGTATCAGCAAGAAGCAGGCATTCCAGCAGCAGCTCTCGGTGCAGAGCTGGAAGGATCTGTGCAGTTTGATACCCACATTCTTCCGAAATGAATCATTCTTTAAGGCAGACACACATGCAGGCATCCTTGGGGTTTAGCCCAGGATCCGGGGAGACTTCCATGGACTTATATGGCCTCGGCCGCTCGGGGGACCAAGCGCTGGCTGCAGGAGGGTTTGCGGGACCACGCTGGCGTACCCTGCCGGGATCCCAAGGAGATGCCGTCGCCCCCGGGCTCTTGTGGTTGTTAGACAGAGAGAGAGAAAGAGTTTGTGCTGCAAGGAGGAGGGGACGCGTGTGCTCCACAGGGATGCCATTCTGCCCCTTGCGTTCCAGAGCTTCTCTCTGCAGCTTTCTGCATTTTGTCGTCTCTCCTGGAGACATTACAACTCGCCTCTCTTCCCTCTCCACGAGAATGGCTGACACAGGGCCGCCCTCTAGGGGCACAGCCTGTCCTTTGCCGCACTGCGCAATACGGTTAGGATCCGGGGCTTCTCCTTCAGTCAGGGGCGGGTCTCCGGATGTCCACGGACAGGAGCCCCGGAGGCTGGAGGGCTGCACCGTGCCAGGGCCGTCCATGTGCCAGCAGCTCCCCTGTGGCTGTTTGGAACAGGCCCCATGTCTGCAGAAGGTGCAGATGATACGAAAACATGGCAATGCACTTATAGAATCAGAGAATCATAGAGTTGGAAGGGGCCACGCAGGCCATCTAGTCCAACCCCCTGCTCAACGCAGGATCAGCCCTAAACATCCTAAAGCATCCAAGAAAGGTGTGTATCCAGCCTTTGCTTGAAGACTGCCAGTGAGGGGGAGCTCACCACCTCCTTAGGCAGCCTATTCCACTGCTGAACTACTCTGACTGTCAATTTTTTTTCCTGATATGTAGCCTATATCGTTGTACTTGTAGTTTAAACCCATTACTGCGTGTCCTCTCCTCTGCAGCCAGCAGAAACAGCATCCTGCCCTCCTCCAAGTGACAACCTTTCAAATACTTAAAGAGGGCTATCATGTCCCCTCTCAGCCTCCTTTTCTCCAGGCTGATCATTCCCAAGTCCCTCAACCTATCTTCACAGGTCTTGGTCCCTTGGCCCCAGATCATCTTCGTTGCTCTCCTCTGTACCCTTTCAATTTTATCTACGTCCTTCTTGAAGTGAGGCCTCCAGAACTGCACACAGTACTCCAGGGGTGGTCTGACCAGTGCCGTATACAATGGGACTATGACATCTTGTGATTTTGATGTGATGCCTCTGCTGATACAGCCCAGAATGGCATTCGCCCTTTTTACCGCTGCATCACACTGCCTGCTCATGTTTAGTTTACAATCCACAAGTACCCCAAGGTCTCGTTCACACACAGTGCTACCTAGAAGCGTATCCCCCATCCAGTAGGCATGCTTTTCATTTTTCTGACCCAGATGCAGAACTTGACACTTCTCTTTATTAAATTGCATCTTGTTCTCATTTGCCCATTTTCCCGTTGTGTTCAGATCTCGTTGAACTTCTCACAGCCTCTACAGCAGCCTGAGAGCCGGAGCTTGCCAGAGCTTGAAGGCGTCCTTTTGCAGCTTCTCGCGTTAGCAGGTGGGCCTGATGCTCTTGCTCCTCCTGCCTGCCTCCCCCCGGAACCGGAGTGAAGAAAACGTTGTAAGGCTGAGATGCTCCGGCACGCTTTGTGGGTGAATGAGGCGGACAAGTGCATGAGGCTTCCCCATCACAACTGGGTTGATCCAGAGAGTCTCGTTGCGTTGACCACTTTTCATACCCCGTTACCCGTGCAAGAAGGGCGAAGGAGAACGCTCTTGGGATGTGCATTTTGTATTTTACAATTTGAACTAAGCCAGCTTGGTGTAGTGGGTAGGAGTGCGGATTTCTGATCTGGTGAGCCAGGTTTGATTCCACGCTCCCCCACGTGCAGCCAGCTGGGTGATAAAGCTGGTTTAACCAAGCACCTCACAGGGTGTCTGTTGTGGGGAGAGGAAGGGAAGGCGAATGTAAGCCGCTTTGAGACTCCTTCGGGTAGAGAAAAGCGGCATATAAGAACTAATTCTTCTTCAGTAATCTCAGGGCTCTCTCAGCCTCCCCGCCCTCACAGGGTGTCTGTTGTGGGGAAAGGAAAGGGAAGGCGAATGTAAGCCGCTTTGAGACTCCTTCGGGTAGAGAAAAGCGGCATATAAGAACTAATTCTTCTTCAGTAATCTCAGGGCTCTCTCAGCCTCCCCTCCCTCACAGGGTGTCTGTTGTGGGGAGAGGAAGGGAAGGCGAATGTAAGCCGCTTTGAGCCTCCTTCGGGTAGAGAAAAGCGGCATATAAGAACTAATTCTTCTTCAGTAATCTCAGGGCTCTCTCAGCCTCCCCTCCCTCACAGGGTGTCTGTTGTGGGGAAAGGAAAGGGAAGGCGAATGTAAGCCGCTTTGAGACTCCTTCGGGTAGAGAAAAGCGGCATATAAGAACTAATTCTTCTTCAGTAATCTCAGGGCTCTCTCAGCCTCCCCTCCCTCACAGGGTGTCTGTTGTGGGGAGAGGAAGGGAAGGCGAATGTAAGCCGCTTTGAGACTCCTTCGGGTAGAGAAAAGCGGCATATAAGAACTAATTCTTCTTCAGTAATCTCAGGGCTCTCTCAGCCTCCCCTCCCTCACAGGGTGTCTGTTGTGGGGAAAGGAAAGGGAAGGCGAATGTAAGCCGCTTTGAGCCTCCTTCGGGTAGAGAAAAGCGGCATCTAAGAACCAACTCTTCTTCTTCTTCAGTAATCTCAGGGCTCTCTCAGCCTCCCTCCCTCACAGGGTGTCTGATGTGGGGAGAGGAAGGGAAGGCGAATGGAAGCCCCTTTGAGACTCCTTCAGGTAGAGAAAAGCGGCATATAAGAACCAACTCTTCTTCTTCTTCAGTAATATCTGGGCTCTCCCAGCCTCCCCTTCCTCACAGGGTGTCTGTTGTGGGGAGAGGAAAGGGAAGGCGAATGGAAGCCGCTTTGAGACTCCTTCGGGTAGAGAAAAGCGGCATCTAAGAACCAACTCTTCTTCTTCTTCAGTAATCTCAGGGCTCTCTCAGCCTCACCCACCTCACAGGGTGTCTGTTGTGGGGAGAGGAAGGGAAGGCGAATGGAAGCCCCTTTGAGACTCCTTCAGGTAGAGAAAAGTGGCATCTAAGAACCAACTCTTCTTCTTCTTCAGTAATCTCAGGGCTCTCTCAGCCTCACCCACCTCACAGGGTGTCTGTTGTGGGGAGAGGAAGGGAAGGCGAATGGAAGCCGCTTTGAGACTCCTTCGGGTAGAGAAAAGTGGCATCTAAGAACCAACTCTTCTTCTTCTTCAGTAATCTCAGGGCTCTCTCAGCCTCACCCACCTCACAGGGTGTCTGTTGTGGGGAGAGGAAGGGAAGGCGAATGGAAGCCGCTTTGAGACTCCTTCAGGTAGAGAAAAGTGGCATCTAAGAACCAACTCTTCTTCTTCTTCAGTAATCTCAGGGCTCTCTCAGCCTCACCCACCTCACAGGGTGTCTGTTGTGGGGAGAGGAAGGGAAGGCGAATGGAAGCCCCTTTGAGACTCCTTCAGGTAGAGAAAAGTGGCATCTAAGAACCAACTCTTCTTCTTCTTCAGTAATCTCAGGGCTCTCTCAGCCTCACCCACCTCACAGGGTGTCTGTTGTGGGGAGAGGAAGGGAAGGCGAATGGAAGCCGCTTTGAGACTCCTTCGGGTAGAGAAAAGTGGCATCTAAGAACCAACTCTTCTTCTTCTTCAGTAATCTCAGGGCTCTCTCAGCCTCACCCACCTCACAGGGTGTCTGTTGGGGGGAGAGGAAAGGGAAGGCGAATGGAAGCCGCTTTGAGACTCCTTCGGGTAGAGAAAAGTGGCATCTAAGAACCAACTCTTCTTCTTCTTCAGTAATCTCAGGGCTCTCTCAGCCTCACCCACCTCACAGGGTGTCTGTTGTGGGGAGAGGAAGGGAAGGCGAATGGAAGCCCCTTTGAGACTCCTTCAGGTAGAGAAAAGCGGCATATAAGAACCAACTCTTCTTCTTCTTCAGTAATATCTGGGCTCTCCCAGCCTCCCCTTCCTCACAGGGTGTCTGTTGTGGGGAGAGGAAAGGGAAGGCGAATGGAAGCCGCTTTGAGACTCCTTCGGGTAGAGAAAAGTGGCATATAAGTACCAACTCCTCCTCGTCCTCCTTCTCCTTCGCCAAGGCCAGGCCGGGGGGAGAGGGACGATATGAAATTCATTTGCTCTCCTTCCGAGTCTAGTCATGTCCCAACCCAGTCCTAGAATGGCACCATTACAGATGCAGGCCGGGCGGGTGGGGGGCAGCCCCGTCATTTGTAGGGCAAGCAACCCATTTGGAAGCGGCCCACGTTTCTCATTTCGGGAGAACGTCCCGTTAACTCATCGCTCTCCCGCAGCCGCCCTTTAAAAATGCCTCCTCCGAGCCTCCTTGCCCTTGTAAAACTATCTAGCGGGCTCACCTTTCCGCTTTGCCTGAAAGAGCAACCCAATATCTGGCTGTGGCTGAGCTGCCTTCTGGGCTGGGGAGGGGCGGCCCCGAGCTGGGTGCGCAGATGCGGCCTGCACATGTGCCGTGGGCAGTGGCCCGTCCCACGTAACTCCCTTTCAAAGCCCCGGAGATTGATGGCCTGGATTATCTCCACTTGCAGACAAAACTAACTGGCAATTCCTCACGTGACTGGGATTTAGGAGGGGAGCGGTCAGTGTGCATCAGGAGTCTGACATATGCCCTGACAATTTGCCAGGGACAGACCCCACCTCCCCCCCCAGCCCCTCTTCCTGGTAGCCAGTGGGGTGTAGTGGTTAAGAAAGGCAGTTCCTAATCTGGCGAGCCCGGCTTGATTCCCCGTTTCTCCGCATGCGGCCAGCTTGGGTGACTTTGGGCTGCTCACAGCGCTGCGAGAGCTGTTCCTACAGAGCAGCTCTGCCGGAACTCTCTCCATCCCACCTACCTCACAGGGCGTCTGTTTTAAATGAATCTGGACAGCTGCGTTTATCTACCTTTTCTGTTTTCTATTGTTATCTTTTAAGATGTTTTAATTCCTGGTTTTAATGGATGTCTCTGTATCATCTTATGCTGGTCTATGACCGTAATAGAACTAACTAACTAACCTCACAGGGCGTCTGTCGTGGGGAGAGGAAGGGAAGACCATTGTGATCTGCTTTGAGCCAGCTTGGTGTCGTGGTTAGGAGTGAGGACTTCTAGTCTGGCGAGCCGGGTTTTTCCATGCTCCCCCCACATGCAGCCGGCTGGGTGACCTTGGGCTCGCCACAGCCCTGATAGAGCTGTTCTGCCAAGCAGTAATATCAGGGCTCTCTCAGCCTCACCTGCCTCACAGGTCAATACAGGTTGTCGCCATCCTGCACCTCCACACGCAGGTGACCCTGAGCTAGTCACAGTCCTGATGGTGCTGTTCTCTCCGAGCTTTCTCAGCCCCACCTACCTCCCAGGGTGTCTGTTGTGGGGAGAAGGAAAGAAGGTGATTGTAAAAATGTTTTGAAATTCCTTTGGGTAGCAAAAAGCGGGGTAGAATAACCAACTCTTCTTCTTCTTTTTAGGGTTTCTTGCTGAGGACCCAGTGCCCACAGGCTGTGTGGTTTGCCCTGCACTGAAGCTAAAAGCCAGCAGCATTTCAGAAAAGAGGAAAGCCATCCAAATGAAGCAGCCAGGTGTGCCCTGCCCAGAACATCTTGCAACACAAAGAGAGACATTGATTTAGTAAGGATGGGAACTGCAATTTAGGGCAGACTTTCTCAACCAAGGTTTCCTGAAACCCTGGGGTTTCTTGACAGTCCTGGAAGGGTTTCCCGAACGTGAGGGAGTTAAATTAATTTTTACATATCTTTAAAATGTGCTAAACATTTGTTGGGTGATGTGACCGTACACGGTCTTGCCAACCTGCTCCCCCTCCCCAAAGAAAAACAGCCAATGGTGGGTCTGGAGGGGGTGGGAAGGGGGGGGGGCAGACGGACATGTGCACAGCTATGTTTCCCAATTATAATCTCCATCATTACGCCATTTCTGGGGTTTCTCGAAGCCTGAAGGCTGTTTCCGGGGTTGCTCAATGGGGAAAAATTGAGGAAGGCCGACTTGGGGGACCTCTCTGGTGAACAGGGAGCCAATCTGGAGCGCGCCAGAGTTGAAACGGCAGCGGGGAGGTGGGGGGAAGGTTCAGCCCTGATCTGGAGTGTGAGATTCGGGCCGTGGCGAGCCTGGCCCTGTTTTCACCAGCCAGGCATCCCTTTCAGGCCGTAAAGATGCCTCCATCCCAGCCTCGCCTTGAAGCGGTCCTAACCAGAAAGCGCCACCTAGTGGTTTCTCTTGGGCCCGAAGCTTTGCCACTGCTGGACAGACGCGGAGACTCCTCCGGCGTCAGCACGGAGAAGATCTTGTGTGAAATCAGTTCCTATATATAAGAGGCGGCGTTCGCCTAATAAGGCCGAGCTGAGCTGTCCCAGCTGTGGACACTTTTCCTCCGGATGCTGCTGCTGCCGCTGCCCTCACAGGCTGTGGGCGGAAAAGCTTCAGCTGCTAAGCGCCGGAAACTCCCAAGAAGAGAGAGAATTAGGAGAAATTAGTAGATAACATTGAAAGGGGACAGAGGAGAGCGACGAAGATGATCTGGGGCCAAGGGACTAAGCCCTATGAAGATAGGTTGAGGGACTTGGGAATGTTCAGCCTGGAGAAAAGGAGGTTGAGAGGGGACATGATAGCCCTCTTTAAGTATTTGAAAGGTTGTCACTTGGAGGAGGGCAGGATGCTATTCCCATTGGCTGCAGAGGAGAGGACACGCAGTAATGGGTTTAAACTACAAGTACAACGATATAGGCTAGATATCAGGAAGAAATTTTTCACAGCCAGAGTAGTTCAGCAGTGGAATAGGCTGCCTAAGGAGGTGGTGAGCTCCCCCTCACTGGCAGTCTTCAAGCAAAGGTTGGATACACACTTTTCTTGGATGCTTTAGGATGCTTAGGGCTGATCCTGCGTTGAGCAGGGGGTTGGACTAGATGGCCTCTATGGCCCCTTCCAACTCTAGGATTCTATGACCGAAAATTAGGACGTGTATCGGTTCGGTTGAGGCCGGAGAGCTCTGGGCTTTCCCGTTTTAGACTGAGCGGGGAGGATGCTGCGTTTTAAAATCCATTCCGTGATGCGTTTTTGAAAAGCTTCCCTGCAATATGTAACTTCATTGCTTGCAGGGACTCGTCTTGCTAGTGTCTGGAATTCTTAATAATAAACCTTTATTGGCATAGCAATAAGAGGCAAGTACAGCCAAGCGGGGTAAAAATAGAATAGAATAAAATGAACTAATGTTATAGACTAAAACACAGTAAAATCAGTTGATTAAAACATCTTAATTCTGGTCTAGAATTATCCCTCCCTCCTGTCTATTACTCCAGTGGTAGTCAACCTGTGGTCCTCCAGATGTCCCTGGACTACAATTCCCATGAGCCCCTGCCCGCAAACGCTTGCAGGCAGGGGCTCATGGGAATTGTAGTCCATGGACATCTGGAGGACCACAGGTTGACTACCCCTGCAGTAGATCACTCTAAAATCAGCCCAGTGGTCCATCTGGTCTAGCCAAGCAGACATCCCAGGAAGGCTTGCAAGCGGGGTTAGGAGACTGCAGCTGGATTTAACCTCCATGAACTGGTCTAATCCCCTTGCAAAACCACCAAAACCAGTGGCAGCGGCCTCTAGGAGGTGTTCTTCCGTGCTAACAGGCATCTTAATGTTAAGAAGGCATCTTCAACAGGCAAAGGTTTAGCAGAAACGAGAGACAGTCCCCAGTAAATATGGACAGTAGGAAAGTATGTGCATTCCTCAATCACACCATGCTGCTGGTTTAACCTTCCTGCCTCTAGGTTTATCAGTGTTTCATAGAATCCTAGAATAACAGAGTTGGAGGGGACCTCCTGGGTCATCTAGTCCAACCCCCTGCACAATGCAGGACACTCACAACCCTCTTGTTCATCCGCTGTAACCTGCCACCGCCTTGAGCCTTCACAGAATCAGCCTCTCCGTCAGATCTAATTTGCTGGCAGGGGCTCATGGGAATTGTAGTCCATGAACATCTGGAGGACCACAGGTTGACTACCCCTGATCTACTGGAGTCCTTGCTTTTCGGCGTTTTGTTCCCACCCCACAATCTCCAGAAGTTCCACTTCTGAAAGAATCATAGAATCATAGAATTGGAAGGGGCCATACAGGCCATCTAGTCCAACCCCCTGCTCTACGCAGGATTAGCCCTAAGCATCCTAAAGAAGACGTGGGCCCCATTCTTTTCCAACGCACATGCAGGCTAATGCATGCGCATCATCGCTAAGGCGCCATGCAGCACATGCTGTTTGACCCATTAAATCTGCTGAGGTCTCTTTGGAAGCTCCACAGTGTACTGCAAAATCAATATACGTTCCCCCTAATGCACAGGCAGCCTGCAAAATAACGGCTGTGGGTCCATGTGCAGAGCCTCTGCTTGGCATGCAGAAGGTCCCAGGTTCAATCCTCGGCATTGCCAGTTAAAAGGACCAGGCAGGAGGGGACGGGAAAGCCCTCTACGTGAGACCCTGGGGAGCCGCGGGGGCTGCAAATGACAAAGTACTCTTGACGTTTTGCTGGAGGCCCCTAAACAGCCCAGAGACACATAACTGCAGTAAAGTTACCCTGAAGCACCTTTCTGCCGATTGAGTTCCAGATCAGGTTTAAGGCTGTTGTTTTAACCTTTAAGGCCTTACGGGGGAGTGTACCGGAGGGAGTGCCTCTCTGGCTACACCCCCCAAAGAGCAGATTCCTCTCAGCAAATGCCAACCTGCTGGCAACCCCTGTCCCTAAAGAGCCAGGTGTGTCTGGCTAATTTGGCCCTTGCTCCAGCCTGGTGGAATGAGCTGCCGGCAGAGACCTGGGCCCTTACGGAGCTTCCACGGGGCCTGCAAAACAGGCTCTTCCACCAGGCACAGGTAGCAACTCTACCATCTGCATGGCCCCCACACCTGGGGATCTCACCCAGGCTGTGTGCCCCGTCTTGAGCTAGGCCGGAAAGGAGAATACTGCCAAGTGTAGGACTTGGCTAATCAAACTCATGATTCTTATACGGAGTGATGCTGGGTTTAAACTGCAAATGGACTGGACTTCTGTAAGTTCCTCTATGTTGGGCCTGCCCTTATCCTTGCTCCGGAGCCTGTAACCAATCCGGAATGTGGCAGCCAGAGTCCTCATGGGCACACCTGTTTGACCAGTGCTTCAACAGCTGCACTGGCTCCTGGTTGAATTCCAGGTCAAGTTTAAGGCCTTGGTGCTTATTCGTAAGGCCATCTGCCGTCCGGGTCCTGCATATCTCAGAGACCCCCTTTCCATCAATACCCCCTAAAGAATGCTTCATTCTGTGAATACCACCGGCTGGCAGTCTCTGGACCCAAAGAGGTATGTCTGGCCTCAACCATGGCCAGGACGGTTTTCGCCCTGGTCCTTACCTGGTGGAATCAACTCCCGGAACACATCCTGGTACAATCCTGCAGGGTCTATAAAGCTCTTCCGCCAGGCCTCTGGTAGGGGCCAAAATTAACCTCTACCTATATCATAGCCCTCTCCATCTAACCAGGGGTAGTCAAACTGCGGCCCTCCAGATGTCCATGGACTACAATTCCCAGGAGCCCCTGCCAGCATTCGCTGGCAGGGGCTCCTGGGAATGGTAGTCCATGGACATCTGGAGGGCCGCAGTTTGACTACCCGTGCCCCAAATCATTGCCAGACAGCTCTGAAAAACAAATTGTCGCTGCTAACATTTTCAAGCTGTTTGAGTGACCTAGATATTTAATTAATTTAAATTTGATTTCCCCCCCCCCCTTGTTTTTAACCAAGTTGTTTTAATCTGTTATACCAGACACCGCCCTGAGCCGGCTCGCTGGGGAGGCAGTACAAAAGTCCAGTAAATAATTACAGAAGTGGAATAACGAGAAATGCGATTCTCTCTTCCAGGGTGTGTATTGCAGTTTGACTCCGCAATACCCGAGGCAAGCAGGGGAAAGCAAAGGGAAGTTTAAGCTCCTTTGATGCCGTTCTCAAAGTAATAGTTTTTTCCTTCTGAGTCATCCAAGTCCCGGCCCCTCCCCTCAGCTCAGAAATAGCCTCGCCTCCACTGAGAATCAACTTTCTCAGCCACTCCAGCTTGCGTTGGCATCTTTAGAAACCCGGCATTGCCTTTTTGTTCCTTCACAATAGCCTTCTGCTGCGAAAGTGCCTCTATTATTAGGCCTCTGCAGCTTCTGCACCTTCTGACCACCTTCGCCTGAGTCATGATCGCCACAGACGGGGATTAAAAATAATGGGTGTTGGTGATCCTTTGCACCACAGAGAAACGCAGTGTGTGTGTGTGCATTCTGAACGTTCAAGGGAGGCATTTTTAATGGGCCCCTTCCACACTCGGATGGATTTGTGCTGCTCACTGCTGCAAGTGAAATCCTAGAATAACAGAGTCGGAAGGGACCTCCTGAGTCATCTAGTCCAACCCCCCTGCACTGTGCAGGACGCTCACAACCCTCTCGCTCATCCACTGTCACCTGCCACCCCCTTCAGGCTTCACAGAATCAGCCTCTCCATCAGATGGCTCTCCAGCCTCTGTTTAAAAATCCCCAAAGATGGAGAACCCACCACCTCCCGAGGAAGCCTGTTCCACTGAGGAACCGCTCTGACTGTCAGGAACCTCTCAGGTGTTTTAGATGGAATCATAGAATCACAGAGTTCGAAGGGGCCTCCTGGGGCATCTCGTCTTTTCAGGTCTCCTGTCAGCTTAGTCCTTGAATGAGCAGCTGCCCTCACTCCACAAAACAGGTTGTTCGGTACAGTCACCGTAAAATAAATGCTCCAGTTCTCCTCCTGCCCCATTGGAATGGTGTGTTCAATCATCATTTATCACAGTAATATAAAGCAATAGAAGAATTTCGTCTTGAAGGAGAGATGAAATTCCTCTATTGCTTTATAGGATTAGTGTGATAAATAGGCATTCTTATGTTAATTAGGGTCTGCGTTGCATTGTCCCTTCCCAATAAGGCTTGTAAGATTTTGAATCATTTGCAAGGTTAATAGTGCAACAGAGGAAGTGAAGTCCAGCCGTGGCCATTTGCAAAAAGACTAAATAAAAGTTTCATGATCAGCCAGGTAGACGGTGCAGGTCATAACACAAAGTTCTGTGCATATTTGAGATTTTGACTTTAGCAAGAGTCTCCAAGAAAGGGGACGGCCAAATCCATAATCATTCATTTTAAAAATCCCAATAAAGTTTAAAGCTACAGAGAAACACAAAAAGGTAGACAACGCACAAGGTGAACATGATTACCTGTTGAACGCCGTGTGGTTTTGACAGGTGGGCTGCGTTGTAGCATAATGACCCGATCATTTTTTTAAAAATTCTCTTTAGGGAGGGGACGTGGGTGGTTCATATGGCTGAGGGCACATCAAGGCACAAAATGGAGGCTGGGCATGGCGCAGAGGAAATAAAGATTGTAAGAGTCCTTCACTAAGGTGGCTGCATTCGCGTGTCTGCGCAAACAAAAACAAAATCATTTAAACCAGGGCCGAGCACAATGCATGATGAGATGCTGCCTCCTTTCGCACCAAATGTGAACATCATACAATGACTTCCAGACGGGACAAGAAAATTAAAAGTCCGGGTGCAAAGCTGTAACGCGGAATTAGTAGCCCCGACTTGCAGAATCACATGGGAATTCAAAACTGGTCTTTAAAAAGTCCCTGGTGCGGAAATGGCCCAAGTCAGAGCAAAGTGATACATATAATAAGCAGTGGGGTAGGCAGCAATCATGTTCCTGTTATGAAAGTGCCCTTTATTCCCTTGTGCTAAAGATTTGTTCTCTTGGTAGAAATGGCCTCCATTATATTTCTGTTCTAAACCAAGTTGCGTGTGTGTATAGAAGTAATTGCTACTTGGTCCTTCTTAGCTCAAACGGTTGCTCACCAATTTCCTTTCCTGCAGTTAACTAACTTTGCCCTCCCCCTGCCGTAGACTGCCGTTTTGCCAACCCCTCCCCCAGCAAAGTCCTCGAAATCTCCATCCCATAACCGTTTCAGAACCACAGGGCTCCTTGTGCAAAATGAGCAAGTCCTGTCCCTGAAAGAAATGACCAGAGCTGATTTGCGTGATTTGAAAATGGGGAGGGAGGGGAGGAACGAATCTCAGGCTGGATTATAAATCCAGATTGTAGGGGCTGAGTTGTCACGGAGAAGGGGTGGAAAGAGAGTAAGCATCGAGCATACAGGAGATGGTGTTAATTTCCTTGTTATAATTAGCCCTTTTCTGTTAACATTCATGGGATGACTCACTCAGACACCCCTTGTGTGGAGAAGGTTGCGAGGTTTGAACATTGCACGAAGGGGATGTCAAACTGAAACCTGCCCTTTTGTGATGTAGAGTGGGGGTAGTCAACCTGTGGTCCTCCAGATGTCCATGGACTACCATTCCCATGAGCCCCTGCCAGCTGGCAGGGGCTCATGGGAATGGTAGTCCATGGACATCTGGAGGACCACAGGTTGACTACCCCTGATGTAGAGGGACTATGGAGTGATTTCCTAGCAATTTGGAGGGTGGTCTCACAATAAAGGTCTGTGCTGGACCCATTTATAGGCTAACTGCTTGAATTTTGAGCAGCGAGTTAGGAAAATAATTTGGGCCTGCTCGTATGCGTGAATCGACTGCAGTGCAGCATAGGAGAACTTGCACATCACCTATTCGGTGACAAACGGGTGAATGGAAGCTACCTTATTGTAAGCTGATGTCGAACACTTGAGAGGCCTGAGGGCTGTCTCATAGAATCAGAGTTGGAAGGGACCTCCTGGGCCATCTAGTCCAACCCCCTGCACTATGCAGGACACTCACATCCCAATCGCTCATCCACTGTCACCTGCCACCCGCTTGAACCTTCACAGAATCAGCCTCTCTGTCAGATGGCTCTCCAGCCTCTGTTTAAAAATCTCCAAAGATGGAGAACCCACCACCTCCCGAGGAAGCCTGTTCCACTGAGGAACCGCTCTGACTGTCAGGAACTTCTTCCGGATGTTTAGACGGAATTTCTTTTGAATTAATTTCATCCCATTGGTTCTGACACGTTCCTCCGGGGCAAGAGAGAACAACTCTGCTCCATCCTCCATATGGCAGCCTTTTAAATACTTGAAGATGGCTATCAGATCCCCTCTCAGTCGTCTCCTCTCTAGGTTACACAGACCAAGCTCCCTCAACCTTTCTTCATAGGTCTTGGTCTCCAGACCCCTCACCATCTTTGTTGCCCTCCTCTGGACACGCTCCAGTTTGTCTCCATCCTTCTTCAACTGGGGTGTCCAAAACTGACACAGGACTCCAAGTGAGGCCGAACCAGAGCATAGTAAAGTGGTATCATCACCTCCCGTGATCTGGACGTGATACTCCGTTTGATACAGCCCAGAATTGCCTTTTTAGCCACCGAGTCTCATGCTTGAATGTTCATTACCTGAGTTCTCTGCACAGGATTCCTGAGATGACAGTAATTCCACTCTTATTCTGGTGGGAATATCCAGAAAGCCTTAACCTGGATAGCCATGCCCCTTCTTGGAAAAGGGTGGCTTATCCATTCTCTGTTCATGTCAGGCTTGGGTTACTGCCATGCGTTTGACATGCATCTGCCTGGAAGGTTCTGCAGATCACAAAGGCTGCAACAAGTTACATGCTCACCACCCCGAGCATGTCCCTCCACACTGAATGATCTACATCAAGGCTGGCCCCTGGGGCTCATGGGAATTGTAGCCCATGGACGTCTGGAGAGCCACCATTTGGCCAGCCTTGTGGTCTACATTGATTTCCCGTTTGTTTCCGAATGCCAAGTGCATATCTTCAGTTGAGAAGACAAGACTAACTGGAAAAGAGAAAAATTGTAGTCCATGAACATCCGGAGGATCACAGGTTGACTACCCCTGCTCTACTGGAGTCCTTGCTCTACTGGAGAAAAATTGAAGGCGGCAAGAAAAGAGGAGATGGACGTTTTCCTCTTGCAAGGTCCGGGCTGTCCATGATAAGGTCATTTTAAAGGCCATTAATTCCTAGAGCTGGCATTTTGGAAGAGACTTGATGGCACACCCACCTACCCTCTGCTGGCACCCCAGAGCTCTGTCACTCTGCTGTGATCCTTTGGCGGTCTGTGCCATCCCATCATCTCTCGGCCCAATGGAAGTCAAAGGGCTGCGGCAAGGACAGAATGGAAGAGAAGGGCCACCCTGCCCTCCACCGAAGAATTGTGGGATAGATGTGTGATTAGACACACACACACACACACACACAACAAGTAGTTGTAGGGTTTTCAAATTCTGACCCCCTTCTTTGTCATTTAAAGGATTCCTATAATGCATCACAAAAATGCTTGGAGAGAGAGAGACTACAATCCCTGGAATCTTTCAATTTTCTGCGGAGACATCCCTGGCAGGAAATGAATTTTTCAGTAGAGCTGCTGTCAGCAAAATTCCCCCCACGCTATAATCTCCGGCTGGGGGGATTGGCTGTCTGCTCAGAACGACTGTTCCTCTGCCACCTGGAACCAGAACAAAACGGGCAGGATTTCAAAGGGTGAGTTCCTTGGGACATTGGAACAGGGATCATCCTGGCACGAAAGACCCTCTGTGAATGCCAAGTAGCTTCCATGCGCCTGGGCAGCCACCGAGGAAACAGACAGGATTTCCTGAAGAGATACATGGAGGGGCTTTCAGATGACGTTTCTCAGGGAGGGTCCTTAGTGGGAGACAGCAATACGGCTATGCCACTGCCGGGGGGGGGGGGGAGACATGACTGAAGCAGTGATGTGTGATATTATGTAAGTATGCTCAGCATAAGAAGAAAAAGAAGAGTTGGTTCTGATATGACACCTTTCTCGTCCTGAAGGAGTCTCAAAGCGGCTTACAGTCGCCTTCCCTTTCCTCTCCCCACCACAGACGCCCTGTGAGGGAGGGGAGGCTGAGAGAGCCCTGAGATTACTGAAGAAGAAGAAGAGTTGGTTCTTATAGGCCGCTTTTCTCTACCCCAAGGAGTCTCAAAGCGGCTTACAGTTGCCTTCCCTTTCCTCTCCCCACAACAGACACCCTGTGAAGGAGGGGAGGTTGAGAGAGCCCTGAGATTACTGAAGAAGAAGAAGGGTTGGTTCTTATAGGCCACTTTTCTCTACCCGAAGGAGGCTCAAAGTGGCTTCCAGTCACCTTCCCTTTCCTCTCCCCACAACAGACACCCTGTGAAGGAGGGGAGGTTGAGAGAGCCCTGAGATTACTGAAGAAGAAGAAGGGTTGGTTCTTAGATGCCGCTTTTCTCTACCCGAAGGAGTCTCAAAGTGGCTTCCATTTGCCTTCCCTCCCTCTCCCCACAACAGACACCCTGTGAGGGAGGGGAGGCTGAGAGAGCCCTGAGATTACTGAAGAAGAAGAAGGGTTGGTTCTTAGATGCCGCTTTTCTCTACCCGAAGGAGTCTCAAAGTGGCTTCCATTTGCCTTCCCTTCCTCTCCCCACAACAGACACCCTGTGAGGGAGGTGAGAGGGGCCCGGGAGAACCGTGACAGGCCCAAGGTCACCCAATGGGCTACATGTGAAAGAAAAATAAGAGGGGGAGAACTGGAAGATCGCAGGAAAAAAAGGAAGCAATGGGGCAAAACCCAGCGACAAAAAGAAGGGGCAAAGGTAAATTCGAAAACACGTGGAGAAGGGAAGGGCGTTTGGTCGTGGCTGGGTGTTGAGCGTTCATTCAGGCAGCCCTGCGTTCATTCAGGAGAGCCCCCCTAAAGGATGAAGTAGCTACCAGCGAGGGACTCGGCTTGGCTGGAGGCAAGCTGCAGAACCTTGGATAGCGCCAGAGTTGACGGCTTTCAGGCAACTTAAGTGGGACGGGGGGGCAGGTTCAGGTCGATCTGGCCAGCTCTGCTCTGCATTCTGCGAGCCAGGAGAAATTTGTATATGGAACCTGGCAGCCCCACTGTGTCCTTTGCCCCCCTAGCAGCTGCTGTGGGGTGTTGCGTGATATTCTGTCCTTGAAAACTATTTGGAGAGTGGTATGTCAGTGGCTGCCTGTCTTGGCGATTAAAGCCTATCTCTGCTTCTTTCTTGAGCCATTCTCTGAATCTTAGTGCTTGGAGATGTCAGGGAATGATCTTAGCCTCCCTGCCCTGTTGTTGGTCCGCCGGAGGAACTGGTTGGCCCCTGTGGGAGACAGGATGCTGGACTAGGTGGACCCCTGGTCTGATACAGCAGGGTTCTTCTGATGGTGTAGGGCAGGGGTAGTCAAACTGCGGCCCTCCAGATGTCCATGGACTACAATCCCCAAGCGAATGCTGGCAGGGGCTCCTGGGAATTGTAGTCCATGGACATCTGGAGGGCCGCAGTTTGACTACCCCTGGTGTAGGGGTTAGGAGTGTGGACTTCTAATCTGGCGAGCCGGGTTTGATTCCTCGCTCCCCCACATGCAGCCAGCTGGGTGACTTTGGGCATGCCACAGCACTGAAAAAGCTGTTCTTACCGAGCTGTGATATCAGGGCTCTCTCAGCCTCACCCACCTCACAAGGTGTCTGTTGTGGGGAGAGGAAAGGGAAGGCGACTTTAAGCCGCTTTGAGACTCCTTCGGGTAGAGAAAAGCGGCATATAAGAACAAACTCCTCTTCTTGTGACTAATGAGGGTGACTTTTGAGCATCCAGAACCCACAGGCCATGATTACACAGTTCCGCTTCCATAGTTCATGGAAGCAGAAATTCAAATCCTAAGCTCTCCCTTTTGTCCCCTGCTTAACTAAAGGGTGTTTGGGATCTCTGTGACATCAGAGCAGCTAAGCCAATGGCAGCCATATGTGCTCTTCAGGGTGGGGAAGAGGAGGTCCTGCCCCCTCTTGCTACGGATTGCCCTCCCCTTCCTGTTCAGCTATTTATACTACTTGCACCCTGCTTTTCTCCCAGAAGATTCCCAAAGCGGCTTACAAAAACAGCACAAAACAGTTTACTATACAAAGTAGCTTTTAAAAAGTACAAACCGACTCGCAAAACAACACAACAGAAGACCCGTTTGCTCTGCTGAAACCCTGGACTGCAAGCACTGGCCGCCTTGAAGCTCTAGAAACAGCTGAACAGGGGAGGGCAATCCGTAGCAAGAGGACTCCCCACCCTGAAGACTTCCCTCCTTCAGGCCACCGAGACCAGAGCAAAGCCATTCAGCCACTCTGCCCTGGACAGCGTGCACCACCTGCATGGTTCCCCAGCAGAATCTGAATTGGGACCCAACTAAAGGCATGCTGAAGAGGGGGACAACTTACTTATTGCATCTTTAGAGGCCAGGACTAGGAGCCGTGGGTTCAAATAACGGGAAAGGAGGTGCCACTTAAATATCAGGAAGCGTTTCCTGACAGCGAGGGCTGTTCATGGGTGGAATATGCTGCCACGGAAGATGGTGGAGTCTCCTCGGTTGGATGTTTTTAGGAAGAGATTGGATGGCCACCTGCCAGGAGTGGGTGATTTTTAAGTCCCTGAGAAGGTGGGGGTAGACTGGATGGCCCTTTGGGGTCCAGCTCTGTGTGATTCTGATTCAATCCTGTCCCTCCAAAGGAGTGAAAAAGGGGGGGAGACAAAAAAAAAAGAATGAACAGAATATTTTAGCAGCTTTTTTGTTCCTTTTTGTTAACATGGATCTGTTAAAAATTCCTACAAGGTTTTTTTTTTTTTTAACTGCTGCGTGAAATGTCACCTGTCTCTGGAGAGACGGGTTTTCTTCTTGCGACTGCTCCTTGGCTTTCATCTTCCTTTAGCCTCACAATAGCTTGCTAGTAGGGTCAGTTTTTCTTGAAACACTCCCCATCATTTTCTGTTCTGGTTTCCAGATGCTGTCAAGAGTGGAGATGCGTAATGATTTGAGAAGGCACAACGCTGGGAACAAGGCCCGTCCTTCAGAAGCCGAAGGTGTTGAGCGTCAAAATCCAAATGGAGATGTTCACGCCCGAGTCCGTTCGTAAAAGCCTAGACATCACATTTCACTGGGTATGTGTCCCTTTTCTACGGTGCAGATGTCCTGGATTTAATTAGTTGTTGATTCCATCAGAGTCCATGGGATCTTATAGCATTAGAATCATGGAGTCATAGAGTTGGAAGGGGCCATCTAGCCCCACCCCCTGCTCAATGCAGGATCAGCCTCAAGCATCCAGGAGAAGCATCTGTCCAACCGCTGCTTGAAGTCCACCAGTGAGGGGGTGCTCCCCACCACCTTAGGCAGCCCCTCCCACTGCTGAACTAGACTCCTAGAATCCTAGAGTGGGAAGGGGCCTTAGAGGCCATCTAGTCCCACCCCCTGCTCAGTGCAAGATCAACCTCAAGCAGCCAGGAGAAGCATCTGTCCAACCGCTGCTTGAAGACCACCAGTGAGGGGGAGCTCACTACGTAGCATCATAGAGTTGGAAGAGACCAAACAGGCCAACTAGTCCCACCCCCTGCTCAATGCAGGATCAGCCTCAAACATCCAGCTGTTGCTTGAAGACCACCAGTGAGGGGGAGCTCCCCACCTCCATAGGCAGCCCATTCCACTGCTGAACTACTCTGATCTTACTGGTACCATTCGACATGAAGTTTAAGCCCATGCCTGTGGGTCTTTCCCTCTGCCACCAACAGGAAGGGCTCCCTGCTCCAAGCGACCACCTTTCAGATCCTTCAAGAGAGCCATCCTGTCCCCTCTCAACCTCCTCTTCTCCAGACTGAACATTCCCAAGTCCCTCCGCCTTTCCTCACAGGGCTTGGTCCCCATGACCCAAATCATCCTTCTGCACTTTCTCCATGCTTCCTCTGATGCAATAAACGGAGGTATAGATTGACGGAGGAACGAGCTTTCAGTACACACAAGTACACCTGAAGCTGCATGCCAAGCAGATGCTCTATCCCTGAGCCCTTCTTCTTGCCTCATACTGACTCAGGCCTCTGGCCCACTAAGGTTAGTGTTTACTCAGACTGGAAGCCGCTTTCTGGGGTCTGGGGATGAATTCTTCCCCATCACCTCCTGCCTGGTCCTTTTAACTGGAGATGCCACTGGGGACTGAACCAGGAACCTTCTGCATGCCAAGCAGAGGATCTACCTCTTAGCTGCCATCCCGAGATATTTCAGAAGAAGCGCGGAGGGGATTAAGTTCTGAAATCCTGGCGGTTCTGTATAGAGTATGTTTATGATAAAATTAAAACTATCCAGCAGGGAATGGCTGGCCAGAGGTCACCCAGCAGGCTTCATGAAAGCCTGAAGACCAGACCAATGTCCTGGTCATCCCGCTGACCGCCAGGCCACACTGACTCCTTCCACGCCGCCTTTGCATGCGTCAGGCGCTGGACTTGCCTTTCCTGCACAAGCCGCTGCTGAGAAGTCTTGAAGTTAATGTAAAAGCAGTAAAACGCGCTGCTTCCCCGAGCTGATCCAATTAACCCGGTCTAAAAAAAGAAAAATTTCTGAAACACTTCCCACACACAACAGCGGCGGAAACCGTGTGGCAGCGATAGCAGCGCATAATTAGGAAGCATGCAGCTGTTCGGTTAGATAACCTCCTTTTTGGACAGTCCCCCCCACCCCACAGCATTTCTTCCATCTGGGTAGATAGAACTAGGCGGAAATTTTGGAAGCCCTCTTTTTCTTTTTTTTGCACTGTGAGCCATGTATTTAGTCTGCGTTTTTTGCATTTCATACCAACTCGGAGGAATATCAGTGGGTTGTAGCTGCCAATAGCAAATGCAGAAAGCAGAGGTTTGCCATTCCCTTCCCCAGTCATGACCGTTTACCCCCCAGCAAGCTGGGGACTCATTTGACCGACCTCGGAAGGATGGAAGGCTGAGTCCACCTTGAGCCGGCTGCTGGGATCGAAGTCCCAGCCTCATGGGCTTCAGACTGCATGTCTGCTGCCTTACCACTCTGCGCCACAAGAGGCTCTTTCTAAAACATAGTAAAGGTAAAGGTATCCCCTGTGCAAGCACCGAGTCATGACCCGGTGCTTGCACAGGGGATACCTTTACCTTTATGTTTTAGAATCTCCAGATATCGGCTTGATTCAGCCACTCGTCCATCGCCTTGACCCACCATCACTCCAAGCCCCCCAAAGGACAGCCTTGTCTGTTCCACCCACACACCACAAATACTTTCCTAGCCCAGGTCACGTTGACACCAAAATGAAATCCCCGTGTCAGTCAGTCAGATCTTTATTATGGTCATAGACCAGCATAACACCTGGGCCTTCTGAATTGGGTTTTTGAAGACTCACTGGTGGTCTTGAAGCAGGGCAGATACATATCCTGGATGCTTGAGGCTGATCCTGCACTGAGCAGCGCATTGGACTAGATGGCCTGCATGGCCCCTTCCCACTCTAGGATTCTAGGAGTCTAGTTCAGCAGGGGAATGGGCTGCCTAAGGAAGTGGGGAGCTCCCCTTCACTGACAATCTTCAAGCAGAGGCTGGATAGATCCTTCTCCTGGATGCTTGAGGCTGATCCTGCATTGATGTATTGATGTGCTGGTTGGCCCCTTCCAACTCTAGGATTCTATCACTTGAGATTCTTGCTGCAGTCTAATAGGAATCGAGAGTTGGGACCGTGGGAAGAAATGCTGAGTTCTGAGCCCGTTGTACTCCTCAAAGCCCATTGACACAAAGCCCTGAAACATTCTTCAGTGGTGTGATTGTACAGGATGCCGTTGGGAAGACGAGGGAGGGGCCCTGCTGATGAACGTTTTGAGTGTTTGGAGTGCAACAAATACCCATAATTGCATCTCCACACACACTAAATGGTTGTACAACTGCAAAGTATTGGGTTTCTTTAATCAATGTTAAGGCAAAATATTATACTTGTAAAGTTTTTACACGTTGTCGTAAAATGGATATAACCGTGACACATATAATTACAGGACAAAGTCGAAGTCCAGGGGCACCTTTAATCACGGCCAAGTTTTAGTCAAGGTGTGAGCTTTCGTGTGCTTTCCTCCGAGGAAAGCACACGAAAGCTCACAACCTGGCGGTGCAGAGTGCACTTGTGTGTGCATTGCACACTCCCCCCCCCGAGGAAAGCACGTGAAAATTCACACCTTGACTTTGCAGGGCGCACTTGCGTGCGCATGACACACTTCCTCCGAGGAAAGCACATGAAAACTCACACCTTGACAATGCAGGGTGGACTTGCATGTGCATTGCACACTCCCCTCCCCCCGAGGAAAGCACGTGAAAACTCACACCTTGACTTTGCAGGGCGCACTTGCGTGCGCATGGCACACTTCCCCTGAGGAAAGCACCTGAAACCTCACACCTTGACCCAAACTTATTTGGCCTTTAAAAGTGTACCTGGACTCTTAATTTTGTTCTGCTACTTCGGGCCAACAAGACGGCCCACCTAAATCAACATATAAAAACTATGCATGCACATCTATATGCAGGGTGCCCTATTTGTGAGTGCTAAATATTATTTCCCTGCCGCGACGCTAATTCTCGCCTATGCGTAATGCGATTATATAAGACGCGGTATCCGCGATGCATCTTCCCCTAGCAGGATCGCGGCGCAATTGCAACCGCGCATGCGCAGACGCATTTCTTACCACTCCGACAGTGCGCATTTAATTTTGCGTGGATACTTCCACGCCCTAGTCCGAAGCCTCCGCCGTGGGCCGTGTCCATTTTGAAAAAAAAAATAATGATTTTAACGATGAGGTATCGATTAACCCTTAAACCCCAGCCCGGCGCCGGCCTCCGGGAGCGAACCTGGTTGGCCGGCTCGACCCGTCTATCACCGCTCCCGGTCCCGCCCCCTCTCGCGCGCGTTCCCTTCCTCGGCGCCGCCCCTTTTCTCCCGCGGGCGAGCGGATCGCGCGGCGATTGGCCGCCGGCCGGCGTCACTCCTCCGCCCGGCCCCGCCCCGCCTCCTCAGGTAGCCCGGAAGATGGCGGCGAGGCGAGGGGTCGCGGCCGTTGCGGCCGGCCGGGCGGCGTGAGGGGAGCCGAGCGGGCGGCGCGGCAGGAGCCGATGCGCTGCGCGGGTTGAGGGCGGCCGCCGGCTGGCCTGGCGGAGGGCGGCGCTGAGGAGAGAGAGAGAGAGAGCGCGCGCACGAGAGAGAGAGAGGGGCAGCGCGCGGAGAGACCCCGGCGGGCATGCGCGGGAGGCGGCGGCGGCGGGAGGGGCGCTCGCCCCCTTGGAACGGCCCCGCACCGGCCCTCCCCGTCCTGCTCATGCTCCTTCTCGCGGCCGACGCCGCCGCCGCCCCACTTCCGCCAGCAGGTGTCGGTAAGGCCCGCGGGGGGGGGGGGGGAGGGAGGGAGGAGGGGGCTCAGGGCGGCCTGGCTGGGGAGGGGGGGAGAGAGGCTGGGCCACAGGCAACCTGGCAGGTAGGGGGGGAGTGGGAAGGGCTGGGCCACAGGGCATCACCTGGCCTAGTTGCATCGGCACAACAACCCTGTGAGGGAGGGAAAGGTCAGAGGGAATGGATGGGTCAAAGTCGACCAGTGTGCGTCCTTCTGCTTTCATCCCCACAACGACCCTGTGAGGGAGGGGGAGAGGGGAATGGCTGGGCCAGAGGGCATCACCTGGCCTAGTTGCATCCGCACAACGACCCTGTGAGGGAGGGGGAGAGGGGAATGGCTGGGCCAGAGGGCATCACCTGGCCTAGTTGCACCCCCACAACAACCCTGTGAGGGAGGGAAAGGTCAGAGGGAATGGATGGGTCAAAGTCGACCAGTGTGCGTCCTTCTGCCTTCATCCCCACAACGACCCTGTAAGGTAGGGGGAGAGGGGAATGGCTGGGCCAGAGGGCATCACCTGGCCTTGTTGCATCCCCACAACAGCCCTGTAAGGGAGGGGGAGAGGGAATGGCTGGGTCAGAGTCGACCTCTTTGCCCCTCCACATTGGATCCTCACATCAACCTTGTGAGGGAGGAGGTGAGGGAGCAACTGGCCTAAAGTAAACCAGTGTGCATCAGGCTTCTGGCCCCTGCTTGTTGCATCTCCACAACAACCTTGTAAGTTAGGGTGAGTGGTAATGGCTGGGTCAGAGTCAACTAGAGCGCATCATAGTCCCTGCCCACAACAACCCTGTGAGGGAGGGTAGGGTCAGAGTGAATGGCTGGGCCAAAGTCAGCCAGTGTGTGTTGTGGTCCTTGCCCCTCCTCAGTCTTGTGAGTGGGAATGTTTGGGCCAAGGCCAGCTATTGTGTATCATGGTTCTTCCCCCTCCTCATCTGATCCTCACAACGACCCAGTGAGGTAGGCTAGGCTGAGATGGAATGGCTGGCTCCAAGTTACCCAGTATCTGTGAAGTAGGGCGAGAGAGAACGGCTGGGTCAAAGTCAACCAGTGGGCATCATGCATCTGAGCCTTCCTCATTTGTCTTCCACGACAACCTTGTGAAATAGGGTAGGGTGAGAAGGAACAGCTGGACCAGAGTCAGCCAGAGTGCATCATGGTCCTCGTCCCTCCTCTTTTCTTCCCCACAACAACCCTGTGAGGTGAGGAAAATGTCTGTTGGATCAAACCTTTAGTATAGAAGGACTCCCTACAACTACTGCCATCCTCATGCAGCAAACTGTTGAATGGTTTTGTGGGGAGAAGGGGCTGGAATAACTACATCTAAAAGTGATATTCTCGGTAGCAATAGAAGATTTAGGAGATAAACAAGGAAGGCTGGGTGATTTTTTTAAGTTGTCATGGTTCTGTGGAATTACCTCCAGTTGACCTCTTTTTACCCACATTGAATGTTTTTGTCAAAACTGGATCAAGGTCAAAATTAGATTTACTCTGTACCGCGAATAATTACAGTTAACTAGTTAACTATATATTCCCCACGAAATCCTATGCAATTTTCATAAAACCCTCCATGAAAATCACTAATATGGTTCCTTGAAATGATTTAAATGCTATTTTATACACCCGCTGGGCCAACGCCTCCTTCTTGGGGAACAGGTGCAAATGTAGAAGCTGCCATAAAGAAGGTGTAATAAAAGATAATAAATACACTCAAATTAAACAGCCCTCTCAGTCAAGCCCCTGCCTGAAGGCTCAAGGTAGACTGCCTAGTCTGAAATAACATAGTAAGAAAAGAAATGGGGAAAAAGAAAAATCGACTCTGACAGTCTTATGGATACTCAGAAAAAAACCCAAAGATTTAATCAAAGAAATACAAGAAAGCAGACAGCTGTCAAACTCTTAATGTAGCTCATTCCCCCAAAAGGGGAAATTGACAAAAGGGGTAAATTCCACCACAAAAAAAAAAAAAAAAACAAGAACTTGAGGAAAACAAGTGAAATTAACTAGCAAAAACAAAACAAGTAAGTTAGGCCAAAAATGGAGCTAATATTGTGAGAAAACAAATACCAAGCTCAGCCCTGGGCATCCTGCATTCCATTATTGAGAAGTTGAAAGGGTTACCTCACATAACATCAGTAAGGTCATCTGCCTAATATGTTCCTCCCCAGTGCTTCCGAGAGAATTCAGAGCAGCCTCCCTGGTTCAGTGGCCCAAACTCACCCAGTGTGTGTCACGGTTCTTCCACTCTATATTCGATCCTCCCAGTGAGGTGGGGTAGGCTGAAATGGAGTGGCTGACTCCATGTTACCCAGTATCCTCCATGGCTCTTCCCCTTCTAATTTCACCCTCCAAAGAAAGATAGGCCGAGATGGAATGGCTGGTTTGAGGTTGTCCAAAGTCCATCCCTTTTGATCCTCGCAGCAGCCTTGTGAGGTAGGCCAGACTGCGGAAGCATGGCTGGCCCCAAATCACCAGTATATCTGATGGTTCTCTCCCTCCGTCGATCCTCACAACAACCCTGTGAGGTAGGTGAGGCTGAGGGAGAGCAACCGGACCCGAATTGACCAGGAAGCCTTGTTCGTTGCTCTCTTTTCCTCTCTTTTATTCTCCCAACATCCTCTTGGGTTGAGTTTGATCCCTGGCCTCACCATTCTGACTACCCACGAAACAATAAATAACAAGGCTGCTTTTTTTTTTTTTTCAAAAACAAGACTGAGCGAGCAAGTTCTAGGTATCTCCGCCTTGCAGATGAGGAAGTAGACGCATTGTGTTTGCCACGGTGCCAAGCTGGGCTAGTTTTTGGGAAGTCCCTGGTCGGAGCTCAGGGAAAGAGGATTGTTGGGAAAGGAAATGACCCGCTTCCCAGACTTTTCCTGATCTAATTTCTGCCTCCTGAATTGTGCCGCTTCAGTCCGCTGGCGGAGGAGGACGGAGAATCAGCTTTCAACGTGCCTCTCAAAATTCCCTTCAGACAGAAAATCAGAGCACCACAAGCCAAGGAATAGGATTTGTCTTCCTGCGGGGCTAGTGCAGGGTTAGTCAAACTGCGGTCCTCCAGATGTCCATGGACTACAATTCCCATGAGCCACTGCCAGCATTCGGAAGATGACGGAGAATCAGATTTCAATGTGCCTCTCAAAATTCCCTTCAGACAGAAAATCAGAGCACCACAAGCCAAGGAATAGGATCTGTCTTCTTGTGGGTCTAGCATTCACTGGCAGGGGCTCATGGGAATTGCAGTCCATGGACATCTGGAGGGCCGCAGTTTGACTACCCCTGGTCTAGTGTGCTGCAGACATGTAAATGCCCACAGATCAATAGCCAAGCATGCTTGTTTCCCTCCCTATGAAGGTGGTCTTCCCAGCCTGAACGGAACGTTGTTCTCATGACGTGAAGATACGTGACAGGGGAGGGAAGCATAATTGAAGGAGAGGAAGATTGCTTGTTGGGGATACCCCCACTTTTCATGACCCAGCTTGGTGTGGTTAGGAGCGCCAACTTCTAATCTGGAGAGCTGGGTTTGATTCCCCGCTCCTCCTCCACATGTAGCCAGCTGGGTGACCTTGGGCTCGCCACAGCGCTGATAAAGCTGACCGAGCAGTAATATCAGAGCTCTCAGACTCATCTACCTCACGGGGTGTCTGTTGTGGGGAGAGGAAAGGGAAGGCGATCGCAAGCCGCTTTGTGACTCATTCGGGGAGAGAAAAGCGGCCAACTCTTCTTCTTCCAAAGGGATTCCAAAGCGGCTTACAATCACCTTCCCTTCATTTCCCCACAACAGACACACTGTGAGGGAGGTGGGGCCGAGAGAGCTCTGACAGGACCGCTGTGTGAGAACAGCACTAACAGGACTGTGACTAGCCCAAGGTCAGCCAGCTGGCTGCATGTGAAGGAGCGGGGAATCAAACCCGGCTCACCAGATTAGAAACCGCTGCTCTTAACCACGGCACCAAACCGGCGACCGGACGGTAGTTTTCTCACCGAGTTCAGTCGGAACTGGAACCGAAACAATAAGGAAATAGGAGGTGCAGTTCACCTTGAAACTATGCCCGTGTTATTGGCCTGTGTCCTGAAAATAAAGAAGCTATTTTTAAAAAATAGAAAGCCTTTTTCCCCCCCTGCTTTTTACAGAAATGCCTTACAGTTTACAGATGGCGATATCACTTTTCTGTGCTTCATATTCACTTGGCAAACATTCTGAGGAGGAGGAGGAGGCGGCCCCAGTGTCTTCAGCAGCTGTATGAATTTCAGTAGTTCAAATTTGTCATCAGGAGGAGGAGGAGGAGGGCTGCAGGAAGCTGCAGTAGCTGAAATTCTGCCCAGAAGGACGCTTTCTGCATTTGGTCCGGCACTGGCAGTCTTCGTGGCTGCTGCAGTCGATCTCCGCTGATTCATCCAGACGGTCAGGCTCCGGCCAGGTATCCAAAGGGCGTTTCCACATGACTCTGAAGAGCACCTTTGAGCCTTTCTGGATGCTGCGGGTTAATGTGTGCGCGGTTAATGGGGAACAGATGCCAAAAAGTATTTTCCATCTGATGCGTCTGCAGCGCAGGCCCAGAAAACGGGGGAAAAGCCCCCCTTGGTTGGATTCTTGCGAAAACAAACATTTATGAACTGATCCCCCTTAACAGATTCCGGGAACGTGCCCGGAGGATCAGATTTTCATCTTTTGTGATGGGCGTTGGGGGCAGAGGGAATAGCCTCTTAGCCTTCCCAGCAGAAGGAGCTCAGCTTCCCGTGCGTCTAAATTCGGAAAGGAAGCTTTCAGGTTAGATGTTAAGGGGGTGCCTCTTCAGAATTCTGCCTGGTGGGAGGCAGACCAGGGAGCCCCCGCAGAGTATGTGGACGTTGAAAGAACATATTTCTTATAAACAAGATTACAGCCTTCTAATCTCAAGAGACATTCAAGGGGGAAGCCGGGTTGGCCTGAAGCCGCAGGACAAATCTAGAGTCCAGCGGCAACCTTTAAGACCAGCAAATTTTGATTTCGTGTGCGTGCACACTTTTTCTGATACTATGTCGTGGAACGGGAGAGATCAGTTCAGACTTACAGGCAAAGCGCGAGAGTGAATTTACACACAACATAGGGAAAATGGTCCTTGTTCACAAAACGTTTCCCTTGCAATTCCGTCTCAATCCAAATGGCTGTTTTTTTTCCGTATTCCTCTCTGGCAATTGTGAACCATTTTCATTATGCTGTATGCAAATCTACGCCCACATTTTGCCTGTAAGCCTGAACTCATCTCTTCCATTCCGGGACATGGTGTCGCAGGCAGTGTTTGCGCACACACGAAAGCTCATGCCTCAAATCAAACTTTGTCGGTCTTAAATTTGTTCTTTTTTTTTTTTCAATATATACAAGTTTTTTTATTTTCATAAAGATAGAAATATAGGATGCAGTATGAATTATTAATACGAAGAACAGTAAAATATAATCATCATTTGAAAATGTACGACCCCACATTAACTACACAATGATATGAACTTTTGCCCAAAGCTTATAAACTTGTTAACGTTTGAGTCTAAGATTTCCACTACATTTAAGAAAAGAGGCCTATTTAGATATACAAAAGAGAAGTTGTTAATAATCAACTTACTTAAGAGATCGTGGACCTCACGTTAACTGCTTGACACAATCGAAGAGCTGTCCTGACAGATATATCTAGGTTTAAGTCTTAAATTTGTTCTGACCCTTCTGTCATGGAATACTTAACCACCCTCAGCCCGCCCCTCATTCTGGCACCCCCTAACGGTTCATGTTATTTGAAATTCCCCTTTCGGTGAAGAGATTGGGGGTAGGAAGCAATGGCGGGGTGGAGTTGGGGGGTAGTTGAAGGAGGAATGAGAAGGGATGCAGATCAAACGTTTGAAGATGGGGTCTCTGGCACGACTGGTCAAAGAGGACCTTGCTTAGCAGGGCTGATCTTCACCCAGAACCAGAGTTGGCAGAAGACTTGCAAGTAGGGATGTGCACTTTTGCCGCACTGTGTTACTGGCCTCCTATGCACCGCCTCGGGCTTTGGCGATTGCCAAGATGGCCGTGCCGCACCAAAGCGCACATCCCTACTTGCAATTTTTGGCGAGTTAGACTGCCGGGGATGTGAACTGGACCCAAACTACAGTACAGATCCTTCCTCATGGCTTTTCCCCTCCTGGATATTGCTTTTTGTGTTGCCCAGCATCTGGCTTCTTCCTCACCCGAAAAGAGGTTGTCACCTCTGCGCTCGAGACAGCGCTTGGACGCTTTTTCGTGGGTGCATGATGGGATTCGTGTTTCCTTGGCAAGCGTTTGTGCTAGGATGGAAGCTGTAAGACGTCTGAGGAAGAGTGCCTGCACTCGAAAGCTCACGCCCTGAATAAATCTTTGTTGGTCTTCAAGGTGCCCCTGGACTCTGATTTGATTGTGCTGCTTCAGACCAACATGGATACCCATTTGAATCTATGCATATGCTGGGTTAAGCAGCTCCCTTGAGACCCACAGTTTATATGGCTCGTTCATGTGCTCCTGTGACCCCCTCCCAGCTTTGAGTTTCCGCTTGGGTTCTTCTTGACCCAGGCTTGAATTTTGAGCTTGAGGCTCATTCTGTGCTGTAAGAAGGCCCTCTTGTTACTAAAATCCCCTTCCCTCTGCTTTTTGACTTCCACTGCTCATCCCTTGCTTCCTGCCAATTCCATAACACTGAAGATGCTTTAAAACTAGACGGTTTCTTTTCCTTCCGTGGACCTCGTGTTACAATATGGCCCTGTTGGCTCCAGGTGAGCTCCCTAATTTAATCTTCACGACTTCTTCCGTTTGAAATACATCTGTTTTGCCCCATCCCGAGACTGTTCTGAGCAGAATGCATGCAGTGCCAGCAGGATGCTGGAAAGTTTGTGTCAAAATGGCCTGAAAGTTATCCCATCCCTGTTTAACCCTGGTGTTTACGAACCAGTCCAAAGAAGAGAGGCTTACAGTGTTGCTGGGAAAATATTAAAATACCGACTTTGTATCTGCGGGGAAAGGAAGTTCTGACTCTGGTCGCGTAGATTCTGAGAGGTCCTCCAGATGTGCCCTTGCTGTTCAGGCGTAGTAAACAGGCATTGATAAAATTTGGGATGGTTCCGCCAAAAGGTGGCCAAAGGGGCATTAAGTGAAGGGGCTGGTGTCGTGGTTAGGAGTGCGGACTTCTAATCTGGCATGCTGGGTTCGATTCCCCGCTCCCCCACATGCAGCCAGCTGGGTTACCTTGGGCTCGCCACGGCACTGATAAAACTGTTCTGACCGGGCAGTGATATCAGCTCTCTCTCAGCCTCACCCACCTCACAGGGTGTCTGTTGTGGGGAGAGGAAAGGGAAGGTGACTGGAAGCCGCTTTGAGACTCCTTCGGGTAGAGAAAAGCGGCATATAAGAACCAGCTCTTCTTCTTCTTCAGTAATCTCAGGGCTCTCTCAGCCTCCCCTCCCTCACAGGGTGTCTGTTGTGGGGAGAGGAAAGGGAAGGCGAATGGAAGCCGCTTTGAGCCTCCTTCGGGTAGGGGAAAGCGGCATATAAGAACCAGCTCTTCTTCTTCTTCTACGGCCCAACGGTTCTGCTAGGCAGTTCTCATTGCTAGGATAACCACTGCAGACTTGAGCTGCGCTTAATGTCAAAATAATCCATGGCTGGATCTTTCCGCTTCATTTCCAGCTGCAGGGAGCCATGGCTTCCCATTTCTTGAGCGGCCATTTGCCAAGAAACTCCTGTAGCGCATGCAGCATGTGTGCCGTGCTGGCCGTGCGGCTCCTTTCCCCCTGTACGAAGGCTTCCGAGTTCTGCATCTCCCCGGTGGCGTTTCTGCGGGGAAATGGCGAGGGCTGGGAGCGGTGGCCAAATCGAGATTGACCGCTGCTCCCGCCTCTGCCACGCTGAGGCTGTCTGCCCTCCACTTTTCTTCTGTTGCGCCACCAAGAATGGGTGACCTGTGGCAGCAGAGCGGGTTATAATAGACTTTGCTCCCTCTTCCGTTAAGGAAAGCGGGAGATTGGACTGCTGCATAGCCGGGCCCTGCGGTGCCCGTTGTACCGTAGCTACGTGTTCAACAGCCAGCAAACGGTCGGTGGGCGGCTGAGAGCAGCCACTGGCAGCATATTCTCCGGGTTTACCGTTTGCCTACCCGCGTGGCGATTGATTATCATTTGGACACACTGGAATATCTGCGTCTTTCCTTAAAGGCCAACCTTTAGGGAGTCAGAGCACCCTTTAGCAGATATCTTTGACTTTTGGAAGTTCGACGCCCTGGAAGTCTTTCTGTTCTCCGAGTGGCTACACGGCCGGCCCCCTGAAATTGCGTATCGCTTTGTGAATTGTGGAGTTTTGTGAGCCAGCAAGGTGTCCTGCTCCTGCCGTCCAGAGTTCTGTAGGTTGCGAATAGTGTGGGAAGGGGGCTTTTGTCTCTCTGTGGGCCTTCTTGTCGCCTCGCTAGTCTCCAGATGTCCATGGACTACAATTCCCATGAGCCCCTGCCAGCACGCTGGCAGGGGCTCATGGGAATTGTAGTCCATGGACATCTGGAGGACCACAGGTTGACTACCCCTGCACTAGTCAACTAAGCATTGAATATTGCCTGTTTGCAGCCTGTGAAGCAAAAGGGATGTGCAGTAGCTGGCATACCTGGAACAGGGCCGGGGTTGCGATGCATTCGCAGAGAATCTACACCCGGAAGGTTGTCCTGCTATATTCCAGAAACAGGACTTGCTTTGACCTCTTTGGGTAGGGCTGTACCACAGTCAGGTTTTAACCTTGAGCCTGTATATGTGAGTCATTTAACGTTTTTCCCTGTGCAACTCGCACCGGTCCTTTGTGATCAGACAGGCTGTACTGCATTGCCCAGGAAGGGCTGTTCTTCTCTTACCCGTCCAGTGGTGTGGGATGATAACATAAGAAGGCTGGTTGCTTTGTCAAAAGGCCAGCAGCTTCCCCTTTCCTCCTCGTGATGCTTTTCTGTGGATCTTAATATTATCTAGTGTTCATTGTAATATGATATTGGTGAGGTTTGTGAACAGCCCCTCCCCCCCAGCTAAAATTATTATTATTATTTATTAGATTTCTAGCTCTTGGAGACTGGCTCGCGGCGGGTTTGAGTAAACTAAGAGTATCCTACATTGGTCATGTTGAAGAAGAAGAGTTGGTTTTTATGCCCTGCTTTTCACCGCCCGAAGGAGTCTGAAAACGGCTTACAGTCGCCTTCCCTTCCCCTCCCTGCAACAGCTACCCTGTGAGGGAGGACCGCTCTGTGAGAACAGCACTGTCAGGACTGTGACTGGCTCCAGGCCACCCAGCTGTGGCTGCGTGTGGGGGAGCGGGGAATCAACGAGAAGACAAGAGTTACTGGAAAGGGCAACAACGGTAAGGAAAAGTTGAAGGCAGCCGGAAAAGAGGAAGGCCCAGCGTAAGACGGACTAAGTCAGGGAGGCAAGGCTGGAGAATGGCTGTTCACGGTAGGACATTTTGAAGTTCATTCGTTCATAGGGTGGTCAGAAATCAGAGGCACCTTGCCAGCATTGAACACACACCGGTGCGCACGCACAATGTTCACTGTAGTTGAGGGCGGGCCTGCTCTGTGTCCTGGAAACAAGGAGCAAATAATCAAGGTATGCCATGTTGCATACATCTACCTTAACGGTATGATCCCCCCCCATTTTATTGATAAACAGTGGCTCACTAGAGACCATGAAGGGGTTACAGGCCTATCAGGGGTAAGTGTTCCCCTAGAGATGGTACAGTAAGGAGAGAAGCTGGGTAGGGCATTCAGGCCGGCCCCTTCCTGCCTGAACTTCCATTTTCATAAACTGAACACTCATAAACTGAACTCAACTTCCTTGTTTAGTCTCAGCTAGCCAAGAGTGGACTCTCTGTTTCTCTAGTTTGCTGTGGTTCTCCACTATAATAAATAGCAAGTTACAGCTGCTATTTCCCATGTTTTCTTTTCCGTTCTAGCCTCCACTGTACTGTCGCTGACACCTTTGATGTATCACCCAGAAAAGGGGCTTGGTTCTTCGCCCAAGTCTGTTCCTTTTTCACAGATCTCTCGAAAAACAGAAGTGAAAATGAGTTCTGAACTTTTTCGCCCCGCTCTGCGGTTTATCCTCGACACTGTCGAGGTTGGCTGCGGTTAGAAATGACAAATGCTTTTCGAAACCCAAATTCTTGGCTCTCCCTGAAGATCTTGCAGTGTTTATGTTAGCTGTGCGGCAAGAATTATTGTGGCGTGGCTGACACCTCTAAAATTACGCTGTTTGCTCAGATGAAACATTCTTGCACCTGCTGGCCTGAACTTTGCAGCTTTTTTCCCTTTCTGGCCTTGTTACCTGAAATTTATGACTTGATCCCTAACATTGAACTTGGGACCCTTTGATGACAAGGTTGGTTAGGGAGGGACAACCAGGGCACCCAGGTTTGGATCCCTGCTCTGCCATGGGAGTTTGTTGGGGGATTTGGGGCCAGTCGTGTGCTCATGGCCTAGCCCGCCTCACAGGGTGATTGTGAGGATAAAAGGCAAGTGAAGAGAGTGATGTAAACTATTTTAGGTTTCTCATTAGGGAGAAAGGGGGGGCATCAGTGAAGTCAGCCAATCGGTAGCTTCTCCTTCAGTAGCCAAGAAGGTCCAGTCAGAAGCTGAAGTGAGCTAGAAAGAAAAGAATGCAGGGTGCTTTAGATCAGGGGTAGTCAACCTGTGGTCCTCCAGATGTTCATGAACTACAATTCCCATGAGCCCCTGCCAGCGTTTGCTGGCAGGGGCTCATGGGAATTGTAGTTCATGAACATCTGGAGGACCACAGGTTGACTACCCCTGCTTTAGATTATTTGTATTGTATGACACCTGTCAACCCCTCCCCTAAAAAAGCTCCCACTGCCTGCACCAACATAAGATTAATCCAGAGCCAATTAAAATAAGATTTTTAGTGGGTTTTCAGTCCATGATAAAAAGTCCGCGGCATCCGTAGCCTTGCCGTTCTATCCACTGTTGGTAGTCACTGTTGGAATCTGTTGCTTAACGCTACAGGTGCTTTATCATTTTCAGATGTTTCAAGCCACTGATGTGTTTATTTTTAGATTTCACATCTTTCTGCCGACCCGAGGCCCTGTTCAGCTTTGTAGAAAGTTTGATCTTGCCTGTTCATAGCTTCAGTCACCAGATTTAAATATCTGGAGATTGGTTGACTTTGCTGTTGGAATAGAAGGTGCTGATTTTCATCTTTGTCACTCCCACAATGTGAGCTAAAAGTTCTTTTGAACACACACACACACACACTCTCTCTCTCTCAAATCCCATGCCTCTTTCTTTTCGGAGCTGTTTCAAACCGATTTTAATGATCAGACTCTCTTCTATTTTTAAGAACAGCTATGTTAAGTCTTTGAGTCATTGCGAAGCACGGGGGAGAAAGCTGTCACAGGTTTCCAGCAGAAACATGTCTTTGTTTAAGTCCTGAAGAACATAATTAGCGTAGGGATAGGGAGGGGATACAAGATCCTCATGACATTATGTGTTGTTGTTGTTGTTGGGTGCGAAGTCGTGTCTGGCCCATCGCGACCCCCTGGACAATGATCCTCCAAGCCTTCCTGTCCTTTCCCATTCCCCGGAGTCCATTTAAGTTTGCACCGACTGCTTCAGTGACTCCATCCAGCCACCTCATTCTCTGTCGTCCCCTTCTTCTTTGACCCTCAATCGCTCCCAGCATTAGGCTCTTCTCCAGGGAGTCCTTCCTTCTCATGAGGTGGCCAAAGTCTTTGAGTTTCATCTTCAGGATCTGGCCTTCTAAGGAGCAGTCGGGGCTGATCTCCTCTAGGACTGACCGGTTTGTTCGCCTTGCAGTCCAAGGGACTCGCAAGAGTCTTCTCCAGCACCAGAGTTCAAAAGCCTCAATCCTTTGACGCTCGGCCTTCCTTATGGTCCGACTCTCACAGCCATACAGTGCAACTGGGAATACCAACTAGACGCACTTTCGTTGGCAGGGTGATGTCTCTGCTTTTTAGGTTGCTGTCTAGATTTGCCATAGCTTTCCTCCCCAGGAGTAAGCGTCTTTTAATTTCTTTGCTGCAGTCCCCACCTGCAGGGATCTTGCCAAATAAAATCTGTCACTACCTCCATTTCTTCCCCATCTATTTGCCAGGAATTCAGAGGGCCGAATGCCATGATCTTCATTTTCTTGATGTTGAGTTCCAAGCCAACTTTTGCATTCTCCTCCTTCACCCGCATCAACAGGCTCTTTAGTTCCTCTTCGCTTTCTTGTGTCCATAATTCCCCCCCAGAGATCATGTTTGTTATCTTGCTAGCTGAGTGTTTCTTTCCTTGCACATTCACTCATTTGTAATATTTATCATGGCCTCCCATGATGCCATAGTTCTGGAAGTTTTTTTGGCTGCCTAGTCCCCATGCTTGTATACCTTATGTGGTGGGGTGACAGCAATGAAGTGGAGCACAGTATAAGAAGGAGAGAAAGAGTTGTAGGACAGGGCTGACCAAATTGTGGCTCTCCAGATGTCCATGGACTACAATTCCCATGAGTCCTTGCCAGCACCGTGATAATTATAGTCCACCGACATCTGGAGAGCCACGGTTTGGACACTCCTGTGGGGAAGGCTGGGGTGGGCAACGTACAGGTGCTGTGAGGAGAAAACAATTCAGTCCCCTCAGGTGACAACCCAGCTGGCTACGTTTTGTGCTACCACCATAAAAATCTGATGCTCTAAAGTAGCATAATTTTAAGTTCTATTTCATGACCTGTTTTAAATTTCATGACCTGTTTTAAATTGTCTGCGCCTCTTGTGGCGCAGAGTGGTAAGGCAGCCATCTGAAAGCTTTGCCCATGAGGCTGGGAGTTCAATCCCAGCAGCCGGCTCAAGGTCGACTCAGCCTTCCCTCTTTCCGAGGTGGGTAAAATGAGTCCCCAGCTTGCTTGCTGGGGGGTAAACGGTAATGACTGGGGAAGGCACTGGCAAACCTCCCCGTATTGAGTCTGCCATGAAAACGCTGGAGGGCGTCACCCCAAGGGTCAGACATGACTCGGTGCTTGCACAGGGGATACCTTTAAATTGTATTATATCAAATGGCCATATTCTTTGGGTCTTTTATGTATTAACTTCGTATAACTTGGTCCGAACGAGTGTAATAAAGTTTGAACACTGAACACTAAACAATTCAGCGGTGCAGTTGATGAGGAGATGGGCAGAGAGTTCTTACAAACTGGAGCCTACAGGCGGAAGGATTCACAAAAAGCGACCCGCTCTGCTCTGTCACGATCCGCTAACCTGTGCTGTTCTTTCATAGCCAGCGTCCTTATCGGCAGGCAGGATGACGATGGTCACCGGGTAGGGATTTCGTTAAGGGAGCAGCTTCACAGCTCACATAAAGCTCTAGTCCGTATTAGAGGACACTGTAACAGCTGGGGTGCTATTGTTTGTCAAGGGAAAGGCCTAGTCACTTGGCAGCATTCCCCCGCCCGCCCCACACTGAACAAGATTATAATCACAACACATTCTTCCCTCCTGTAGTCCTTCCTTGGCTAATTTCTGGCTTTGCTTGTTTAGCCAGCGGACTCGGATTATTTGTTCCTTTGGGGGCCGGTTCAGCGTGTCCGTGCCGATGCGTTCTGTGCGGACGATTCCCGCAGCTTATTCCTCCATCCCAGACTCACGGGCTTCCTGAATTTATTCCCTAGCTCCCAAGGGGCAGTTTGCACAATAGGGTGGTTGCTCGTGACAGCGAGGCGTCCTGAATATTCTGTCACTGTTTTGGTCAAAGGTAGCATCATTCGTAGCTGAGCATTTATGTGGCTGTGCGTGGACGGTGTTCTTAGGGATAAGGTCCTCGCAAGAATGTTTGTGTAAAGAGCCATCAATTTACAGTGACCCTGTGCGGCTCATTAGCCATTCCCTGCCTCTGCTGTGCATCCATGGAGTTTTTGGGTGGTCTTCCCTCCAAGTTATAACCAGGGCCAACCCCTGCCTAACTTCTGAGATCTGGTGACGTTGGACGAACCTGGGCCAGTCGTTGCTGGTTTACTGCATGCCATGTATGCCTTGAGGTGGCCCGATTGAGTCAGTGAAAACCTCGCCCAAAAGGTGGTCTTCCTACTAGGAAGAATTAAATGAAAATGCTTCTGATCTGAGAAGTTCCCATAACAGGATTATGGGACATATAAAGGTAAAGGTCTCCCCTGTGCAAGCACCGAGTCATGTCTGACCCTTGGGGTGACGCCCTCCAGCGTTTTCATGGCAGACTCAATACAGGGTGGTTTGCCAGGGCCTTCCCCAGTCATGACCGTTTACCCCCCAGCAAACAAGTTGGGTACTCATTTTACCGACCTCGGAAGGAGGGAAGGCTGAGTCAACCTTGAGCCGGCAGCCTCATGGGCAGAGCTTTCAGACTGCATGTTGGCTGCCTTACCACTCTGTGCCACAAAATGGGGCATATAGGAGTCATTAAATTGCCTTTGTAAAGGATGGTGCATCAATATCTGAGCAGAATCCATATCTTAGACTCATGAGTACCTTTGGAAGAAGAGGGGATCAAGCTGCGTGCTCCGAGAAGCAGAACATCACAATATCTAGTAATCAAGACAATTTTTAAAATAGCAAAATAAGGACACCAGAAGACAATGTGGGGTCTTTAAATACTCTGGGAATTTCCAAGGTATGCAAGAAAATACGTCTGTTTAAGTTATAGTCAGTCCCCCCCACCCCTAAAAATAACTGGCAAGAATTGAGCGTAGTCAAGGAGACATGGAATGTTGAAAGCCTGTTAAATGTAAGAAGTGGCTGGGGACACACACACACACACACACACACACACACACACACACAAACGTTTGCCTGAAATCTTGAGGTCCTAGATCATTCTAGAGGGTTGAGCATGTTGGGGTGGTAGTTTCAGAATTGTTCCTCCTCTCCTTGCAGTTCTTCAGGAATTGCAATCTCCCCCCAGAAACCATTTCTCCCTATATCCCGAATGTATATATTGGGGAAGGAGGTGGGGCTCTGGCATTGTACCTAAGGGGTCCCATGGGCAGCATGGCAACTGACACCTTTCCGGGTGCCCACCAAGGGTTGTCAGAAAGTGGGAAGGGCCAGATGTGTGTGTGTGTGTGTGTCTGTCTGAAACAGAGCTCCTGATTGGCTGTGCAGACCTTAGACCAGGGGCTTATGGTAATTGTAAGTCCCTAGACATCTGGAGAGCCACAGTTTGGCTACCCCTGCCTTAGACAGTACTGTAAAATCACCGCTGTTAGATTGCCATGAGGAAATAGAATAGTAATTTGTGTGTGAATTTCCCCCCCCCCAGCTAGATTCAAGGTCAGCAACACCTTAGAGACGGACAAGATTTTTGTGGTCTACTCTTTCGAGAATCAAAGCTCCCTTTGTCAGATCGTCCGGAGGGAGTTTTGACTGTCAACAGCTTATGCCCCGAAAATCTTGCTGGTCTCCTATAAGGCGCTGTGGAACTTGATTCGAGTTCTACTGCAGAAAAAAAATGGCTGTCCTCTGAAACGTCTTGTTGACTTTTTTCCCTTGGCCCCTGTTTTCTTTGTCAGCTTGCGCTAAGTCAATAAGTCCCTGGAGGAGAACGGACTGTGCTTTTGTCACAAGACTTGCCTTGCAGGATCATGCCAAAGCCCCACCTGCCCTCCCAGCAGATCTTTTGACCGTGCTGTTCGGGTCGCCTCGGGAATTCTCGGAGCAGGGCAAACGGTGGAAGATACAGACGCCCCTTATTCCAGGAGTAAAGTGGGGAGGTCCCCGGGGCAAGGCAAGCTCCCGTGAGCCACCTCTTCAGCAACGTCCTGCTTAACGGGGCTGCCCGTGGGCACCAGCTCGCCAAACTGGCAGCTGTGCAGGAGGAAGCCGTTTGTGAACTGGCATCAGTTGTCCTTGCCGTTGAACGGCTTGAGCTAACTTGTCCTTGAGGCGCTGGCAGAGTTGGCGGGACGTGGCTTTGCTTTCTCCTGCCAATTGGAGGATTCCCTGTAAGTTGAGTGGCTACTCTGTCCATGCTCAGGGCGGTTTTTACGGTTGAGAAACCTCTGAGACATATGTCAGGCTTCGAGAAACCCCAGAAGTGGCGCGATCGTGCAGAATATTTTTGGGAAGCATCACTGTGGACCTGCCCACCCATGGCCCCTCCCCTCCCCAACGCCTCCAGGCCCATCATTGGCCATTTTGGGAGGAGAGGGAAGGTGGGTCGACATGACTATACATGGTCATAAAGGTAAAGGTATTCCCTGTGCAAGCACCAGGTCATGTCTGACCCTTGGGGTGACGCCCTCCAGCGTTTTCATGGCAGACTCAATACGTGGTGGTTTGCCAGTGCCTTTCCCAGTCATTACCGTTTATCCCCCAGCAAGCTGGGTACTCATTTGACCGACCTTGGAAGGATGGAAGCTGGCTGCTGGGATTGAACTCCCAGCCTCATGGGCAGAGCTTTCAGACTGCATGTCTGCTGCCTTACCACTCTGTGCCACAAGAGGCTCAATAAATGTGTACACATCTTTAAAAATATATTAAAATTTAAATAACTCCCACCCATTCGGGAAACCCTTTCAATATACCGTCAATATACTGCCTTATTAAATAACAGATTTGGTATCCAAAAATGCAAATGCGTAAACGAGGAAGCTGTGGTATGTCATCTGGGGTGGGGTGGGGTGGAGGCAAAGCATTCTGGCGGACAAACATGGCCTGCCAGATACCCCATATGCAGTGGGGAAGCTTTCTTCCTGGCCCTTTAAAGTGGTGGGAAACTAATAGCCCGTTTCCCTAGCTTTGCCTCAAAGGTGCAAGGTTTCACTGATCTGCAGATGTCCGTGCCAAACTCAGACTTCAGCGTACGGAGATCTGTCTCCTTATCATCCGCTCTCCCTTGGGCCAGTGGTCAGCCGAGCCTACCTCACAGAGTCGTTGTGAAGATAAAGTGGGGTCATGTATGTCGTCCTGAGCTCCTCGGAGCAAGGTTGGGTTTTTAAAAAACCATCCCTCTCTGTAAGCTGAGTTTCAGCGTAAAGGTCGGTCATTTAAAGCAGGGGTAGTCAAGCTGTAGTCCTCCATATGTCCACGGACTACAATTCCCATGAGCCCCTGCCAGCAAACGCTGGCAGGGGCTCATGGGAATTGTAGTCCGTGGACATCTGGAGGACCACAGCTTGACTACCCCTGATTTCAAGGGTAGGGAAGGTGAATTTTTCGCATTTGTAGAATTGTGTTTTTATTTCTGCCCCCTGTCTTGCTCATTTCTAGGGGAAGCAGCAGCAGCAGCATCGGGAGCTGAAGTTCCGTTCTCGTTAGTGATCCTGTCTTTCTGCACCCTCCTGGCGCTGGTGCTCTTGTCCGTGAACTGCGTATCCTGCTGCAAAGATCAAGAGATAAACTTCAAGGTGGGTTTCAGGAGGCAGGGAAAGTGCTATGCCTCTCGTCTTGTATCTGATCCTTACCCATGTAATTCCCTCTTAAGGCCTAGATGCCCCCGATTACTTCCATCCGTGGAGCTTGAGCTGTTTTGTGGTTGTTTTAACTTGGAGTCTCCCTAAAGCTGCCAGATTTTGAGTCAACTCCGGAGCGGAGTACGGCTCCAGTAAGCGACAGATATTTCCTTGTGCGTCACTCATCTGTTTAAGGCAATGACAAATGGACAAATTAAGGGGTGACCACATAGAGTTCCGCCTTTTCAAGGCATGAGATGAGCAAAGCTGGCTTGAGAAACCTCTCGCTTTCAAAATAAAGGGAGGATGATTTATTTTAGTACGTTTTTGTCCTGCACTTTCCCCAGGGAGCAGTGGGGCGCGTGCGTTGCTCTCTCTTCCTTCATGTTATCCTCACAGCAACCCTGTTGGGTAGGCCAGAGGGAGAGAGAGTGTGTGATTGGTCCCAAGTCACCAAGCAGGTTTTTGTGGTCAAATGGAGATTTGAACTCGGCACTCCCAGAACTTAATCCAACCCACTAACAACCATAACACTCTGGCAGATCTTGTAATGAGCTTTGGGTTTTTTTACTACTGCCTTTCTGACCTGAAAAACTGAGTCTTGTAAATGTTAGAGTGAAAAGATTGAAATAAGTGGGGGGGAAATTGCCTCCCTTTCACATTGCAGAAACTGCATTATTGGTCTCCTTAAAAATAACATAACCCTCTGTAGACTCAGTGAATAAAACAGTCTTGGTAATAGTTGGGAAAGGCTAAGGCTTCTTAATTAGTAGTGATTATTTAAAAAATACTGTTCTTTTGGAACAGCTATTCTAATGCAGGGGTCGTCAACCTGTGGTCCTCCAGATGTTCATGGACTACAGTTCCCATGAGCCCCTGCCAGGGGCTCATGGGAACTGTAGTCCATGAACATCTGGAGGACCACGGGCTGACGACCCCTGTTCTAATGTACTCCCAGAGGATGGAATCCAGCTTGCTGCTTGTTTTTGAAATTCTGGAATGTAAAGAGGGAGACCAACAGGGTATTGTTTTGGCAGCTGTCTAATCGAACCCAGTCGAGATGGACGAACTGGGAAAGATGCCTTTTGATCAGTTTCTGCTTCCCTTGCCGTGGGTCACATCCCGCGGGTATTCCTTCTCCTTCCCCTCCAGCTACAGCCGTGTAACTTA
Organism: Paroedura picta; assembly: GCF_049243985.1. NCBI lineage: Eukaryota > Metazoa > Chordata > Lepidosauria > Squamata > Gekkonidae > Paroedura > Paroedura picta. The sequence continues at coordinate 11,175,051 of NC_135385.1, read as the reverse complement.
ACCTCTCCGAAAGCTGACACTTCCTGGGCAGGAGACAGTCTCGGCAACTTTCTGTCACGTGCCCAAGGAACAATAATGGGGATCATTCTGCTAAACTTTTCTCCTCCGCGCCCCCTTTACAGAGGAATGCAGGTGGAAAACTTTGATCAGAGAAGCCGCACGAGCTGGACAGGAAAGATCTGAGCAGGATTCAACAAGAATCCAGGCCAGGATAAAAAGCTGTAATTAGCACCGAGCTTGTATTTCCAAACCAGGGGACTTGTCTGCTGTACAGCAGGCAGCTTTTGTAAGTGAGGGAATTCTTCAAATGGTTTTTTAGTCCGGCGTTGTGGTATCTGGTTCCTACTCTCATGCCAGGTGTTTGTCTCCAAATCCCAAGCGTCCCGTTGGCAGATCTCCCTGCAAAATACGCACTTTCCCCCATCCCTGTGCAATGCAAGCCATGTGTGGTTCTTTGCAAAGAAAACAAATCTTTCTTTACAGGAGGCTTTCTCGACCAGGGTCTTGTGAAACCCTGGCGTTTATTGATGGTCCCGGAAAGCTTTCCCGAATGAGTGGGAGGGGTCCCGATGGGTCGGACACGACTTCGCACCTAGCAGCAACACCCCCTGGCCAGTGCGGTGGTGTGGTTAAGAGCAGTGGCTTCTAATCTGGCGAGCCGGGTTTGATTCCCCGCTCCTCCACATACAGCCGGCTGGGTGATCTTGGGCTTGTCACAGCCCTGATAGTGCTGTTCTCACAGAGCAGCCCTGTCAGAGCTCTCTCAGCCCCACCTCCCTCGCAGGTGCTGCGGTGAGAGGAAAGGACGGCGACTGGAAGCCACTTTGAGACTTCTTCAGGCGGTGAAAAGTGAGGCATAAAAACCAACTCTTCTTCTCCTCCTCCTCCTCCTATCTCATCAAATCTTAGAAATTAAGCTGGGTCAGCTCTGGTTAGTAGTTGGATGGGGGGGACCCCCCAGGAAGCTCTGGATCATCAGCAGACTCAGCCAGGGGTAAAGCCCCTCTAACAGCCTGCTGCTTAATAAAACTCTTCAGGAGCATCCCAAGTCAGCTGCAACTTGATGGCCCTTCCCACTTCCAGAGACCTCTTTGTGAGTTTAGGGCTGCCTTGTCTAGAGATGGCCACGTGGGCGTTATACCCCAATTCTGAGGGGGCCTGTGGAGCTTATTATAGCCGGCCTTGTGCTTAACGATGTCCCTGCGTCTGCAAGAAGCAGGCCGCCCTCGAAACTAAGAGGACACGCCTGGCTGTTTTGCGCAGTTCATAGATTTTAGCCAGAAAACTGAAGGCAAGACAGCGTGTCCCATTACCCAAACAAGAGATGAATTTTAGAGCAAGCCTCAGTTGATGCTCTGCTTGGGATGTGTCGGCCAGTGGGCATTCTAGACCAAGATGGGCTTCCTTGATGAGGAAAGAAGGACCTTGTCCAGATAGGGAGCAAACGTGACACAAATTATTATGAGGCGGCAAATGGTTCTGCTGAGCTTTTCAGTGCCAGTCCATGCCATTTACAAAAATTTACAGAACCAAAAACTTTCCTAAGGATTTGTTTGACACGTGCGGTGTGAAGTGTGAATATGCTTGTGGTGCTGTCAAAAGTCGGTGTGAAACACCTTTTTTTTTTAATTAATTAAAAAAGGTATTTTGAGCTGCTCCGTTTCTGTAATCTGATGGGAGCTTGCTTTTCCAAATTTTCCCTTTTTCCCACTTCATTTTTAATTAAAGATACAAAGAATTCTACTTCAAAGAAGCTCCCATTTATTGAGCAGGTGCCAAGGAATACTTTAAGAGTCAGTAGAAAGACTTAATTCAGAGAGATTGAACATAGTTTGAGTTTGGGCTAAGGTGTGACTTGAGGAAAGAGAGAAAATTGAAAATGGGATATTGTTTATCCGGAACCTGTTCTGGCTTCACCAAATAATTGAATAAAAGAGACATAAAAGGATAGATACAATCAACTTTAAACTTTATTATTTCTACAACAACGCCTTAAGACAATCTGTTCTTTTGCTGAGGATTCTCTTGACTGACAGGCCTTCAGTTTTCTTACCTGGGTTTTACCAGACATATTTTTCACCGAGAAGAAACAAGAGATTAAAACCCATCTTTAAAACAGTCAGCGGTGGCTAACTGTTCTCAGGGCTAACCACCGAAACAATTCCTTCCTTCCCTGCCATTGCTGCGCTGCTGGAGATGTTCTAGAGCAGGGTGGCGGAAACATTTTCTTTTATTTATTATTATATTTATATACCGTCCTCCCCGGGGGCTCAGGGCGGTTTACATAATAACTTAAGAACAATCCATGGAACAGTCTATAAAACATTTGAATAACCGTGCAGTAATAACTGATAATTGTAAACATATATTATAATTGTATAACCAATAAACAATGCAACATACAAACAGGTCCAGAGTGTATAGGTGGTGTTTTTTTGGGGGGGGAGCGGGGAGCAGGGGCCCTTTGGTCGCTGTTGGTTATATATATCTGATCTCAACCAAATGCCTGGCGGAAGAGCTCCTCCTGGCAGGCCCTGCGGAACTGTTTAAGCTCCGTCCTAGCCCTGATCTTCTCCGGGAGCTCGTTCCACCAGGTGGGGGCCAGAACAGAGAATGCCCTGGCCCTGGTTGAGACCAGGCTGGCTTCTTTAGGGTCAGGGACCTTTAGCTGGTTGGTAGCAGTGGAGCGCAGGGCTCTTTTGGGGGCATAGGCAGGGAGGCGGTCCCTCAGGTACACTGGGCCCTGACCACATATGGTCTTGAAGGTAATTACCAGAACCTTTAGTCTGATCCGGAATTCAACTGGCAACCATGCCCACACAACCCTTAGGGAGAAGTCCTGGGTTAAAACAGAGGCTGCTTTGACTCTCTGTTGGTTTCCTCCCAGCCAACGGGGTTCGTTCCCTCCTCAGCCCTGCGGAGAAATAGCGTTCACGGAAATGGCAGAGCTTTAGCACTTGGAACCTTGGAAGTCCCCGATCTAAGCATCAGTCTGACCAAGAATAGGAGCCAGATGGTGTGCATGGGACAAACCAGACTTTTTCAACCTTCTGCCCATGGAGGAGCCCCTGAAATAATTTTCCAGGCTTTGAGGAGCCCTGGGCATGGTGTCAGCTGGCCACGCCTCCCTGTCATGACCCCTGCAGTTGACATGTCACCGGAAGTCGCATCGCAACCTGTGTTAATAGGCAGGCTCGAGGAGGCCTGGGTGATGGTGGAGTGAGGCAGGGGGCAGCTTAAAGCAGGGGGAGGCATGCAGGCCCCACCCCTTCCCAGGTGCAGAAACCACAAGAGGACTCACAAGAGGGTGAGCAATAGAAGCAGCTGGATCCCTAGCTTGTGCAGGAGGGGAAGGTCTGCGGACCCCTGGTTGGGAATCCCCATATAAACTATTAAGCCCACCTGAGTTTTGGAGTCCGGAACAATCTTTTGAGTTTTGCTGCTCTTCTTGGCTTCTTGCAGGAGTTTGAAGACAACTTTGATGATGAAATCGACTTCACCCCTCCCGCAGAAGACACGCCGTCTGTTCAGTCTCCCGCAGAAGTGTTCGTACTTTCGGTTCCCAGCGTTTCTCTGCCGCCCGCCTCGCAGTTCCAGCTCCCTGCGGGTAAGCTCTCCCCTGGCCAACAAGGTGGATCTGTCCCCTCTGCTCACCCCCAGTCAAAGCGTGTGGCCGGGCTGCCCTCTGATGTTCGGTTCCACGAATGTGTGTGAGTGAAAGAGAGAGAAATGCCATCAAATTGTAGCTGACATATGGAGACCCCCAGCAAGGGGCTTTCATGGCAAGTGAGAGGGGGGCGGTGGCTCGCCTTGGCTTTCCTCTGCAGAATCTCCCTTGGTGGCCTCCCTTTCCTAGCACTGACCCTGCTTCTCATCCAAGACCTGATGGGCTCGGCTGTGCTGTGCGGCCCTCCCTCCCCCTCCTCGTGGTAGCTGTTAGCCACTCGAGAGCACAATTGTCACACCCGCCTCCCAGAGGGCCCTTTCTGATCCGATACTGTCTTGCACGCAGTTCTGAACAGTGCAACCCTTCACATTTGCGTTTTTAAACATCTCCCAGTGTGCGTTCTGGCAACGGTACTGTTTTTTCCTTCAGATGTTGTGGATCGCCCTCCTCCCAATGCTTTTCCTGTTATTTTACTCATCTCCCTCAGAATGCGCTTGACAGTCTGCGCTGACCTTTCTCAAACCTGTTCCTGACAATTCTTTTAAATAGGAGCTGTGAACGTTGATAAAAACAGCCTTCCCCCTCGACTCTCGTTTGGGGAATCGGACGATGGATCCGCTAAGCCTGCACCCGCCCCTTGGCTGAGGCTTAAGCGCCTGGCGGCCACGGCAAGAGCCTGGAGTAAATCTTAAATTTTTGCAGAGGCTTAGGCTGGATTTGCATGTAACACGGCAGTCTGCCCCCTCTCCCCTCTTCAGAAAAGGATTAGGTAAATTCGCAGAGGATAGTTCTCTCAGCGGCAACTAGCTAAATGAAGCCGCTCTGTTTTGGGGCTGCCCATTTCACTGGTTGGCGCCGGGGCCTGGCCTGGCTAACCCTGGTCAGATCTCAGAATCTCAGGAGGGTTGGCCCTGATTACTGCTGGGATGGAAGACCCCCCAAAGACGACCGGGATTGCTACTTAGTGGCAGACCACCTCCGAATATCTGGGGTCACCAGACGTCGGCTGTGACTTGGTGGCGCTTTGCACGCAAGGGCGAGACGGGGGCAGCTTTTGCCGTTCCCGGACAACTTGTGAGTCTTCAGACTGGTTGGCCAGCCAGGGTGGAGATGGAATGCTTGGCCATCTGGTCTGATCCAGTCGTGCAGTTTTCACTCTGCGCTTGTTTTTTCACTAGGTGGATTATTCCCCCTCCCTGCCTCCCCCCCCCCATCCATTGCTATTAATAGGTAATTATAGGCACGGCGGTCCCATGCCCCTGTAGAATAGATGTTTAATATCTCTGAGCGGTGCTCGAAATTGCTGCTTTGTGCGGAAAGAAAACACTTAGGGGGGAATTGAAGATTTTGTAAGCACAAATTAGCGATAAAACAGCACCCCGGCCAAGGGCAGCAAATTGCTTAACATCCGAGTCTGTTTGAGTGTGATGTCTTCCCACCCTGGAACCTGGCAATGTTGGGGGTTGAATCTGAGACCTTTTGCTCTGCTGCTTCTCTTCCCTCTCCCTCTGTGAAAGGCAGCCAGAGCATCTATCCTTCCCGGCCAAAACACGGCTCTCCCCGATCTGCTCTCCCCTTCTCTCCCGCAGGAGAGGCACGCGCTTGAAAACGGGAGAGGGAGGGAATGTTTTGTCATTTGCGTTGTGTTAAACAGTTATTGCCATGGACAGCGCTAATCATCTGCTCTGGTGCAACAATCGCGCTTGGGCATCTTTTTAATATTAGATTTGCGCTTGAATGAACCTGTGGAGAATTTTGATAAGAAAGGAAGGAATTCAGCCATGGCGTACAAACCGCTGTCAGTCTTTCATGGATGCGTTTTCTTTTTAACTTTCAGAGGAGTCGAAGTCTCAAGTGGCCCGTCAGAATCTCAACTATATCCAAGAGATTGGAAATGGCTGGTTTGGAAAGGTGAGAAGCCCTTAATCATTTAGGTTTCTGGAGTGGGCTAGGTCTTCCTTCCTTCCCTCCCTCCCTCCCTCCCTCCCTCCCTCCCTCCTTCCTTCCTTCCTTCCTTCCTTCCTTCCTTCCTTCCCTCCCTCCCTCCCTCCCTCCCTCCCTCATTCCTTCCCTCCCTCCCTCCCGCCCTCCCTCCTTCCCTCCCTCCCTCCTTCCTTCCTTCCTTCCTTCCTTCCCTCCCTCCTTCCTTCCTTCCTTCCTTCCTTCCTTCCTTCCTTCCTTCCTTCCTTCCTTCCCTCCCTCCCTCCCTCCCTCCTTCCTTCCTTCCCTCCCTCCCTCCCTCCCTCCTTCCCTCCCTCCCTCCCTCCCTCCCTCCTTCCCTCCCTCCCTCCCTTCCTCCCTCCCTCCCTCCCTCCCTCATTCCTTCCCTCCCTCCCTCCTCCCTCCCTCCTCCCTTCCTTCCTTCCTTCCTTCCTTCCTTCCTTCCTTCCTTCCTTCCTTCCTTCCTTCCTTCTTTCCTTCCTTCCTTCCTTCCTTCCTTCCTCCCTCCCTCCCTCCCTCCTTCCTTCCTTCCTTCCTTCCCTCCCTTCCTTCCCTCCCTCCCTCCTTCCTTCCTCCCTCCCTCCCTCCCTCCCTCCCTCCCTTCCTTCCCTGTCACTTCCAGATGGCTCGTGGCAGGTTACAGTGTCTGAATAACCCTCCCCATAAAATCCCTATTAAAACCCCAGACATAAAATACAATTCATTGATCAAAAACCACAAAGAAAAAGGATACGGCAGGGAAAAAACCCAAGTCCCTCACTAATCTCAATCCCCCCAGTCACATCTCCTAGAGGGGTGGGAGAGGAGAGGGCTCCGATGGAGCCTGGGAGAGAGAGGAAAGACAGCCCTCCTTGCCCAATCAGAGCTTTGCTGAAAGCTCATTTGCTTACATCAGCGGTTCATATATATCCGTGGCTACCTTTCAGCTCTTCAAAATACTTCTGAGGAGCAGGTTTATTAAGTGTCGCGGGGAGCCGAAGTTTGTGCCTGCTGTTTCCTGCATAGGAAGGTGGGGCTTGGATGGGAAAAGCAGCACATTGTTTTGGCCAAGAGCATGCCTGCAGCAGCTGTCTCGGGGTGCCCCTTTTAGGGCTGCGCCCACCATGTTGCCTCAAAGTTCTAGAGGTGCCTGCCAGCTCCGAAAGGTCAGGACACCCGGATCACATGGTCAGGGGTCGCAGGTCCGTCGTGCACGTGGGATGGTGGGGGTGCCAGGCCGTTCTTAAGCAGCTCCTCGACCCAAATGCCCTGTTGAGTTTAGTTGGATCCCAACAGTTCAAAAACGTCTCCGTCAACTCTCCGGCGCTGCATTTCAGGTTCTGCTCGGCGAGGTGTACACGGGCACCAGCGTGGCGCGAGTGATTGTGAACGAGCTGAAAGCCAGCGCCGATCCCAAGGAGCAAGAACGGTTCCTGAGGCACGGAGAGCCGTATTTGTGAGTAGCATCTCAGCGGTTCGTAGTGACACGAGGCTGCCCTCGGGATGTCAGGACGCATCCTGGAAAATAGCCATGAGGAAGAGCTTCCCTGGGCTCTCAGCCGGAAAATCTGTTGCTGTTTTTCAGTCTGGCACTGTGTGACTTTCCGTGCTTGCAAGATCTGCCCTCCTTAGGTGGTTGCAGCCTTCCTTAGGTGCCCTCCTTAGGTGGTTGCTAATTGCACCTGTTTCCTCCTCTCCCTAAGTCACACATTTTCTGAAGAGCCTTTACCCTGGCTAGGTGCTCAGTGCTACGTCGTATTGACTGGCAGGTACAATATATGATCCCCTTCCCCAAAAGATTAGGCCCTTGTAAATCTGGCCAAGTGGAAGATCCGGAGCACGTTTTTCTGAGTTGCCTTTTCTACATTGAGGCCCAAGCAAAGTTCATCCATCTTTTGGTGAAGCAAAGACCGGCGCAGACCGTATTAAACAACACAGTTATGTATGACCAATTTCCAGAAATTACTAAATCCTTAGCTAAATTTTGTCTGACTGTATAGAGAGTCGTGGAGCTGGCAGGGCTATGGTATGAGAAAAGAGATCGAGAAAACATCTGTCTAAGAACTGTTTAACTAGCCAAAAGTGATTCTTGCTTCGCTCTTGACAGTTTTACTACTAAACGTTTACTAATTTATGTATATATATCTGTACTTGAGTGGTATGCTTTGGCAGTTATATACTGTATTTGGTTTCATTTGAGTTATACTGCTGTATCCCATAATAAATAAACAACACACATTGACTGTGAGGGCAGACACAATTTCAATCACTGTGCCCTCCCCCCCCCCCGCCCCCCAAGTCTTCTGAAGGAGATGCGGTGGCCCATAAATTACTTTTGGAAAGGCAGATACGACTGTTTGTGTGTGCATGGTTCTGGAGGGGCTTTTCCCACATAAATTTCATAGCTGCCGATTCAGTGTTCGGGGCTCTGGCTAATGCTGGAGTAATCACAGAATCATAGAGTTGGAAGGGGTCCATAGAGGCCATCTAGTCCAACCCCTTGCTCAACGCAGGATCAGCCCTAAGCATCCTAAAGCATCCAAGAAAAGTGTGTCTCCAACCTTTGCTTGAAGACTTCCAGTGAGGGGGAGCTCACCCCCTCCTTAGGCAGCCTATTCCACTGCAGTCTTGCCAGCTTGGGGTTGAGAAGGAATTTTCCTTCAGCTCACATCGGCCCAGAGGTCCTGAAGGCTTTTGCTTTCCTCCTGGCAGAGAGCAGGGGCCATGGGGGTTAGTGAATTTCCTGCAATGTACCTAAATGGCCTAACTGACCCATGACCTGCTCTGTGTTTCTGGACTGATTTGTGTGCCTCACATCATTGTGATGATATATCTCATGACTGCATCTGCGGCCCCGAGCTTGTGGAAGGCGTGTCAAGTAGTAGTAGTTTTTTTTTTTTTTAAAGACTGTGTGGCAGTGCCTTATGGTCAGAATCTCAGAAGGGAGCCTTGTACTCACAGTGTGTCACAGCCAAAATAAAAGAAGAGTTGGTTCTTATATGCCACTTTCCCTACCCGAAGGCGTCCTCGAATTGCCTTCCCCATTCCTCTCCCCACAACAGACACCCTGTGGGGTGGGTGAGGCTGAGAGAGCCCTGATATCACTCCTCGGTCAGAACAGTTTTCTCAGTGCCATGGCGAGCCCAAGGTCACCCAGCTGGCTGCATGTGGGGGGGCGGGGAATCGAACCCGGCATGCCAGATTAGAAGTCCACACTCCTAACCACGACACCAAGCTGGCTCTCAAAAGTGGGTAACAGTTTTGTTCCATCATACCTTCAGATGCTGGATCAGTTCATAGCATCTGAAAAGGAAGTTGCAGATTGCTAATGTGGAAAAACCCATATTAACAGGTAAATTTGGATTGCGCTTTAGTGTGGGTGGCTGAGAGGAATGTAGCCTCCTGAATGTAGGGATACATCCCCCCAAAAGGAGAGGTACAACCCCCCCCCCCCATGAGTCTCTCCCATTCTTAGGGGTTTTTTTTTGTTCATCTGTGATTTCTCAGCTTCTTATCCTGTCATGATACTACGTCTTCTTGCCTTATAATCTGCCTCCTCCCCTTCCTTTACAGCAGTCTTCAGCATCCAAATGTCCTCCACTGTCTTGGGCAGTACGTGGAAGCCATTCCTTGTCTTCTGGTGTTCGAGTTTTGTGACTTGGTACGTACATGTAACGGCACTTGTGATATTTTGCTAGTAACCGCTGCTTGGGTGGTTGGTGAATGAGTTGAAACTGGATTCAGATTTCTATTTACATACGAAGAAGAAGAAGGGTTGGTTCTTATATGCCACTTTTCTCTACCCGAAGGAGGCTCGAAGCGGCTTCCAATCACCTTCCCTTTCCTCTCCCCACAACAGACACCCTGTGAGGGAAGGGAGGCTGAGAGAGCCCTGAGATTACTGAAGAAGAAGAAGAGTTGGTTCTTATATGCCACTTTTCTCTACCCGAAGGAGGCTCAAAGCGGCTTCCAGTCGCCTTCCCTTTCCTCTCCCCACAACAGACACCCTGTGAGGAGGGTGAGGCTGAGAGAGCCCTGAGATTACTGAAGAAGAAGAGTTGGTTCTTATATGCCACTTTTCTCTACCCGAAGGAGGCTCAAAGCGGCTTACAGTCACCTTCCCTTTCCTCTCCCCACAACAGACACCCTGTGAGGGAAGGGAGGCTGAGAGAGCCCTGAGATTACTGAAGAAGAAGAAGAGCTGGTTCTTATATGCCATTTTTCTCTACCCAAAGGAGGCTCGAAGTGGCTTACAATCACCTTCCCTTTCCTCTTCCCACAACAGATACCCTGTGAGGTGGATGAGGTTGAGAGAGCCCTGAGATTCCTGCTTGGTCAGAACAGCTTTATCAGTGCCGTGGCCAGCCCAAGGTCACCCAGCTGGTTGCATGTGGAGGAGGAGCAGGGAATCAAACCCGCCTCGCCAGACTAGAAGTCCTCACTCCTAACCACGACACCAAGCTGCCTCTCTGCTGAGGGCAGAGCTTCCCTTGTTCTGTAGGAGTGCGCGGCAACAATTCACTTCTGTGTGAGATGTTGTGGCACTCGCATTTACATTAAGGTTCCCTCCTGCTTCTCACAGTTCCCTGGCCATCCAACCACGAGGCGTTGAAACCTGCTCTTCCAGCTCCCTTCTGGTTATTGTTTATTGGTCATGGAGTAGTCAGACTAAGTTTGGGGAGTTGGCATGTTCTGTGCTGACGGGAATTGCCGCACTCTGCTCTGATTATTATTATATGATTATTATTAATTAGATTTATTTCCCGCCATTCCCCGTAGGCTCGTGGCGGGTCGCAACAATCCTATCCCCATTAAAATACCCAGTAAAAGACTTTAAAAACAAGCCCAACATGGCGGAAACTCTCATTATTCCCACCCTATCAGAGCGGCGGGGACGGTGAGGAGCAGATCTGATTGGCCGTTGGCGGCTTGTGTCAAAAGCGGCGTTCTCCCAGCCCCTGGCAAAGTTAGCCCACAAAGTCGACTTTTAAAACCGTGCCCTTCAACCTCATCCGACCTGGTGCATTTTTTAAAATCCACCAAGAAGAAGAAGAAGAAGAGTTGGTTCTTATATGCCGCTTTTCCCTACCCGAAGGAGGCTCAAAGCAGCTTCCAGTCGCCTTCCCTTCCTCTCCCCACAACAGACACCCTGTGAGGTGGGTGAGGCTGAGAGAGCCCTGATATCACTGAAGAAGAAGAGTTGGTTCTTATAGGCTGCTTTTCTCTACCTGAAGGAGGCTCAAAGGGGTTTACAGTCGCCTTCCCTTTCCTCTCCCCACAACAGACACCCTGTGGGGTGGGTGAGGCTGAGAGAGCCCTGATATCACTGCCCGGTCAGAACAGTTTTATCAGCGCCATGGCGAGCCCAAGGTCACCCAGCTGGTTGCATGTGGGGGAGCGCAGGATCGAACCCAGCATGCCAGATTAGAAGTCCACACTCCTAACCACGACACCAAACTGGCTCTCCGGACTACTGGAGAGGACAAGGCAAACCGGACTACGAAGAGGGGTCAGTTTCTTTCCCGCCAGTTTGGGCAAGCGGTTTACTGCCCACGTTCCGAAAACACAAGCAGGTTCCCCAGGGCCCCTCTTGTCTCAGGCGATTGTGTTGTAGCCTCGGCCGTCCGCTGGTGGCATTCTCCCTGATCTATAATTAACTCGTGGTGTATCCTTTCCTCTTGCCGCTGGGGCCGTACCAGGTTTAAAAATAGCCCAGTAATGAGCTTATTAGCTGTAATATATGGCCCAGCTGTGTGTGGCCAACCTTTTGTCAGCATCCAGAATTCCTTGTTGATAGGGTGATGAATAGGAGCGGGGGGTGTCAGTGGGGGGGGGGGAGAGCAGAAAAATCATCTTATAAAATGGATATCGCTTTCCGTGTGGCTGGGGCCGCTTTGCCCGTCGGCCCGGCTTGTGGCAAAACATTGCCGGGCGAGGCGCCTCTGCAACTCGATGAGCCGATGAAGTTAGCAGTCTGCGGTCACTCGATACGCGCTCGGCCTCTCCTTCGGAACACGGTGTCGCTTCTCCCGGGCCCTGGCTGCGAAAGGCCTTCTTGACCTGCCCCTGCCGTGTCCCGAATTTCCAGAAATAGGGGGGGGGGGGGACGGCGTCCAGAAATGGAAAGGGGGAAACCGAAGTCAGCAGAGGCTTTTAAAAACCCAGCAGGTTCCCCTTTAAAAACATACTGATTCCTGCTGGTTTCTTTAGGCTTCGTTCCGGCTTCTGTGGCTGATGGTCCTGGGGGGTTTTACAGGGAACGTACAACAGCCCAATGCCGCAAAGCACAATGTTCTTCCGGATCACCTGCAGCCTGCCCCTTCCCGGCTTTTCTACCTCCCTGCGCCAGTGTGGTGTCGTGGTTAGGAGTGCGGACTTCTGATCTGGCATGCCGGGTTCGATTCTGCGCTCCCCCACATGCAGCCAGCTGAGTGACCTTGGGCTCACCACGGCGCTGATAAAACTGTTCTGACCGGGCAGTGATATCAGGGCTCTCTCAGCCTCACCCACCCCATAGAGTGTCTGTTGTGGGGAGAGGAAAGGGAAGGCGACTGGAAGCCACTTTGAGACTCCTTCGGGTAGAGAAAAGCGGCATATAAGAACCAACTCTTCTTCTTCTTCTTCTTCAGTAATCTCAGGGCTCTCTCAGCCTCACCTCCCTCACAGGGTGTCTGTTGTGGGGAGAGGAAGGGAAGGCAACTGTAAGCCACCTAGAAACTCCTTTGGGTAAAGAAGAGCAGCATATAAGAACCAACTCTTCTTCTTCTACTTATTCTCAGGGCTTTCTCAGCCTCACCTCCCTCACAGGGCCTCTGTTGTGGGGAGAGGGAAGGGAAGGCGACTGGAAGCCACTTTGAGACTCCTTTGGGTAGGGAAAAGCGGCATATAAGAACCAACTCTTCTTCTTCTTCATTTCGCCTCTCAGCCTTGTGTGGGATTTCTGTTTCCTCGATGACATTACTCACTAGCTCTCCCCTTTGTCTCTTCCATCCCATCTTCCTCCTTATAGTTCAGACCCAAATTAATATTTACCCATTTCTCCCCAACTGCAAAGACTGGTTCAAGCAGGTCCCTTCAGTCTTACAGAGCTGTGAATAACTTTGACTTGGTCCCTCTCCTGAAGGAAGGCTTAAACGTGTTGGGGTGGCTTCTTTCCCCACCCACCTTCTTTTGAAAAACTCTCTATTCCAAAAGGAAGTGCGGTGCCCTCTTGTTCATGTTAGCAGGAGCCACAAAAAAGCCCAACTCTCCTGTTTCGCACTCTTGAGCTATTTTCGGTGTGCGTCAGAAAACCAAGTGCTGGCACAGCCCGTTAAAATAGCAAGGAGTTCTTTGTGATGCTGCAGAGATGGTGAATCTTGCAGGGACAAAAGGCGTGGAGGGCCTAGGCGTGTTTTCAGGCCAGCGTGCTTGTCCCCGGTGGCGTGAGCACATGGGCCCTGAGTGGCAGAGATCGGGTTGACCTTTGAAGATACAAAACGGTCAATAGCCAGTGGCCGAATCGGAACTGCTAACCTCTAAAACCGAGGTATTCACTCTGCAGGACGCAGAAAGCCATGTTTGCAATGAGCATCAGCCCAAAGAGCCACTTCTGCTGCTGTCAGGGGGCGGGGGGGGGGGAAGGGGGGCTGCCACATTGGGGGATGGTGCTTACAAGACCCACCGAATGTGCCCCGCAGACGGAAGACCTGCCGTGTGAGATTCCAGCGCTGTCTTTCAAATGACAGCTTCCGGTGTGTGTTGGGTGATGCAGGCGTTCTCTTCCCCAGCACCTTTAAGACCAACAAAGATTTATTCAGGGCAAGAGCTTTTGAGTGAATCAATCTTTATTGGTCTTCAAGGTGCAACTGGACTCTGATTTTATTGTGCTACTCCAGACCCACACGGCCCCCCATTTGAATCTGTGTCATTTCCCAGTTGAGCTTATTGCTTCCTCAAACCACCCTTTTTGTTCTGAAGCGTGGCTTGCCCGAATTACTTTTCAAGTGAGCTGTTTCGTCCCGCTCAGGGCTCGGGTAAAAGGCAGCCTTCTTAAAACACCCCCCAGAACCTCCTTGCATCTTTTAGCCGTCCCTGAGCCTTTCAGTTCATCGAAACCGGATCGTTCGGTGCAGCAAACGAGAAGAGAGTTTGGTTTCGGGCTGAGCCGTTTGCCTTGTGGTTTGCTTCCCCCTAGAGGCCGTGAGGCAGCTCTGTTCGCTGGCTTGCGCTCGCTCTGGCCGGTTCATAGATGCCTCTGTGGGCCACTGCAGGTCAAGAGCCTTTAAGCATGCTTTTGTGTCGCTTCATATACAGAGAAAAAAAGAACCTTTCCAGGGCAATCGGTACAATAAATGTTATGTATCAATAATTTTTTAAGGACCAACCAGAACGGTTTCTAGATATACTTGGGTGACTTTGGATTAGTCCCAGTTCTCTTACTTAGCCCCCACCAACCTCACAAGGTCTCTGTTGTGGGGAGAAGAAAGGTAGGCAATTGTGAGCCTCTTTGAGACTCCTTTGCATAGTAAAAAGCAGGGTACAAAAAACAGCTCTTCTACTACTGTTTACAAAAAAAAAAGAAAAAAAAAGCCCAATACACACATATTTATTCCAACTATCAAACAATTTTTATATATAAATAGGCCACCGGGGAATGTTTTTTGACTGACATTCCCTACAATACTTTACAGAGCCAGTGGCCTATTTATATATATAAAAATTGCTTGATAAGAGTATAAGGAATCAACCACTGAAGAAAAATTGTGAAAACGGAGTATATCTAGAAACCGTTTTGGTTGGTCCTTAAAAAATTATTGATACATAAAATGTATTGTACCGATTGCCTTGGAAAGGTTCTTTTTTTCTCTGTATATGCTTTGAACCTTTCTTCCTTTATCTATTTGTATCGGTAATGACTGGGGAAGGCACTGGCAAACCACCCTGTATTGAGTCTGCCATGAAAACGCTGGAGGGCGTCACTCCAAGGGTCAGACATGACCCGGTGCTTGCCTAGGGGATACCTTTACCTTTAAGAACAGGTGGAGTGGTCCCGATTTGAGAATTTGGGGGGAATAGCTGGGCCTTGCTTAGAGCCCCGCCTCTCCCTTCGTGTTCAAAATGTAAAGTATAAGGTTATTTGCACAGGGGACTCTCCCCTTAATAAGAGGGATACACAGAATGTTGTTAAAGACACACACGAGACACAGATGCCTTTGGAAGTAGATAATGAGTTTGTTGGATCCTAACGTTGCCATCAAACGGATGGCAAATCCTGGCAAATAGATGGGGAAGAAATGGAGGTAGTGGCGGATTTTATTTTCCTGGGCTCCAAGATCACTGCAGATGGGGACTGCAGCAAAGAAATTAAAAGACGCTTGCTCCTGGGGAGGAAAGCTATGGCAAATCTAGACAGCATCCTAAAAAGCAGAGACATCACCCTGCCAACAAAAGTGCATCTAGTCAAGGCTATGGTCTTCCCAGTTGCAATGTATGGCTGTGAGAGTCGGACCATAAGGAAGGCCGAGCGTCAAAGAATTGAGGCTTTTGAACTCTGGTGCTGGAGAAGACTCTTGCGAGTCCCTTGGACTGCAAGGCGAACAAACCGGTCAGTCCTAGAGGAGATCAGCCCGGACTGCTCCTTAGAAGGCCAGATCCTGAAGGTGAAACTCAAATACTTTGGCCATCTCATGAGAAGGAAGGACTCCCTGGAGAAGAGCCTAATGCTGGGAGCGACTGAGGGCAAAAGAAGAAGGGGACGATAGAGAATGAGGTGGATGGATGGAGTCCCTGAAGCAGTAGGTGTGAACTTAAATGGACTCCGGGGAATGGTAAAGGGCAGGAAGGCCTGGAGGATCATTGTCCATGGGGTCGCGATGGGTCGGACACGACTTCGCACCTAACAACAACAACAAATATTGCTGGGTTGTATTACAGAAACCTGGGTCTGTCTAGCTGCTTGTAACAGGATCGGCATTATGCAGCAGATCATGCCAAAGCTGAACATGGAGGGCCTGGTTTCAAAACTCTTGTTTTTATTCAAACCAGTAGTCCCTTTTCTGACTGAGAAGAAAAAATAAAACGTTATGTGCGATCACTCCTACAATTTTCCCTTCACCGTGTTGCCTTGGTACGGTTCTCCCGAACCTGGGGTTCTCCCGAACGCCCGTCTAGCACCCCCCGTGCTCCGCTCCCGGTCCTTTCTTGCCCCAAAAGAGAACCGTGGGCCTAATTCAGATCTGGGTTTGAACGGACGTGGCCGCGTTAAGCAATGAATGGCCTTAAAAGGGCCACGGCGCGCACCTCAGGTGCCTTGTCTGGGAAGCCGTGCCGAGACTTGAAATCCGATGACAGGGCTCTCAAAGCGGTGATCTTTATTTATAACCGCTCCCGAGAACCTTGCTGACAGACGAGAACTGAACTGTGCCGAGTTGCTGCTTCATTAAATACCTGTTGGGTGCGACGGGAGGGAGAAGCCATTGACGGGTGTTTCTGACTTGTTTTCGCAGGGTGACCTTAAAACGTACCTCTGCATCGAGCAAGAGAGCATTAAAGGCGACTCCCAGATCATGCTGCTGCAGAGGATGGCTTGCGAAATTGCTGCCGGTCTTGCCGCCATGCACAAGCAGAATTTTGTACACGGGTATGACTTCCCCGTCTGTGTGTTGAACGTTGAACTTCCCATTGTCTTTCAAAGGACTCTCCGTGAGAGCTCCGAAAGCTAAGTTCTGGGTACCATAAGCTCCAAGACATGCTGAAGCGCCGCCTCTTTCTCTCCCTCCACCATGACGGCTGGAGCCCACAAACTATAGAGAATCTTCCTTGCTGCAATTCAGTTTCCTCCTGTTCTGAGTGCAAAACCAGAGCATCCCTGGAGATGGTAGCGTGGCTTACTGTGTTTTGTTTTTAAACCAGGGCCCAAGCCTGTCGCATTCAGGAATACGACAGGCACTAGATTGTTGTGTGTGTGTGTGTGTGTGCGTGTGTGTAAGAACTCTGCAGGTGGCCTCTCCCTCCCCCCAGGACTTGGAAAGGCTGCAGGCTGGAGGCCCCTGGGCAGGGAACTCACCGGCAGGGGCAGCTCTCCAGAAGCAGGGAACTGCAGCCTCCGAGCCTCGGAAGGAAATGGAAGGAGGGAGGGGGGTGGGGGACGGAAGGTGATTGGCTGGCTGCTGGACAGACAGGCAAGCCGGTTGGAGGAGAAGGCACTCAGGGGCGGGACAGCCTTCCTGAGTGGGTGTTAAGCACTGAATGGCATTTAAGCCATGAGACACGCTCCTCCTCCAAGGCCTTACCAGAAATAAATTATGCGGAACAGATGTTGATTATGCATAGTTCACCTTTCCCACTGAGACGCAAGGTAGATTTCCCTAGTGGCAATGGAGTACGATCAGCGGGATGGGATGTCCAAGGAGCCAGTCAGCAGGGCTTGGATGGCAGACCTCGGAAAACAGCTGAGCATAAAGCATGCACTTGTGGTGTGGAAACTACCTGGTCCGAAGTATATTCTGGGTCGCAGTACAGTGGCATAAGACCCAGCTCCTGACCCTTTACCAGCGCAACCTTCTGCTCATTTGATTACAAATGCATTATTTATTTATTGGACTGAAATGCCAGCCCGCCCGTGGTGGCCTACAAGAAGTCACAGCGTAAACCATAAAACAATGATAAAAATTCCCTCCCGCCCACCCTACAGTGCGCAGCTCTGTGGTGTAGAAATCCCTCTTGATGCCACTCATTCCAGTAATGCTCTGACTTCCGATAAAATTTGAACTCCCAATGGGGGAAGGTAACTGAATTACGGTTTATCTGCTGGAATTCACGCTTGGTTCTTCACTGCACTCCTTGCTCCTTTGGCGGCTGACCCAGGCTAGCACGCTGCGTGTTAATGATTTATTGAAACCAAGTTGCTTCCAATGTTAAAATGCTGGGCGAGCTGCTGAGTGTTTGGGTTTGCTGGCTGTGCTCACTCGCTCTTCAACTCTCCCAGCTCCAGCATCTCATTTTATTTAAATTTCAGTTTACAATGCTGGTTGGCTGGCCCCGAAATAGGCATTTGGGTGGAGTTAAGCACGGCAAGCATAGCGGAAAAACCATGAAATCACTATAGTCATATTTGAAATATCTGTAAGCTTTTAGTAAAGCCATCGTGAAACTGTGATAAGTTTGTGTCTATTCCCAAATGCACTGCCACTGAGATGAGATAATACAGGCCAGCTCAATATCTGGGGCAGATGAGCTAGAAACTTGTTCTGCCTGGAGTTTTTATGAAAAAGGCAGACAATGAGTGAAGTAACACCTAAAATGTATGCATTTTCTGACTCCTGGGGGATATTTCCAATGTTTGAAAAAGGGGGGACATAAATAGGGCGTTGACTTCAGTGCTTGGATTGCAAATGAATATCTCTCTTCTGGGGGGGACTTGGCTGCCTCAAATGCGGATTGGCCCTTAATTCTTCATTTTGGGTGCTCTTCTGCTCCCCCGCTGGCCGAACGCAAGATGAGTTTCAGATTATACCTTCTGTTCTTTTATTTGCTCAAGGGAGCTGTTTGGCTGCTAGTTTAAGCAGTTCTAAGAATGTCCTGAGCATGTAGAACAGAAGGCCATATTTAATTTGCGTTGCCCTTGTTCTCAGAGGAGCTCTAGGTCAGGGGTAGTCAAACTGTGGCCCTCCAGATGTCCATGGACTACAATTCCCAGAACCCCCTGCCAGTATGAGAATATATACATAGACCAGTTCCTCTGAGTCGCTGCAGTGCTTGAGCACCACAGATCCCGAAAAACATGCTATGTTAGCTTCGGTATTGATTTTTTCCCCCTTTGCTCAAACTCCTGAGTTTGTTGCTGAGCTTTCCGTTGTTCTCACGGCGATGTTTTCGAATTTTTCCCCTCTAGTGACTTGGCCTTGCGGAATTGCTTTCTTACCTCTGACTTAAATGTCAAAGTTGGCGATTACGGAATAGGATTCAGTAGGTACAAGGTAAGTTTGTGCGCGGAAAGACTGTTAGACTCAGACCCCCAGTTTTGGCTGTGTAGATGTTAATTTGCCAGAATCTAGGCCAGGGGTTCTCAACCTTGGGTTCTTGACCCCAAGTGGGGTCAGCTGGCCCCTTCCGCAGGGCCACCAGGTTGGTAGTGGCAGCGAAGCCATGGCACTGGCCGCCTCCACACCGTCTCCAGATTGTTATGCGCCAGCATACGCACCCTTGCGCATGCGCATGCTACCGCCATAGTCGGCAGTGCGGAATTACGGCGGTTGAGAACCGCTGATCTAGGCAATGTCGGGTGATCTTGCTTCATGCTGGCAGTGCTTGATTAGATTTCCTAGTGTGTATTGCAGCCTCAAGTTTTTTGGGGAGGGCGGAGGGTGTTCTGAGAACCCTCCCAACCAACCCCAGTTTTTACTTTAAATGTTTATCATTTGATCTTCCTGCCTGTTCTGAAGATCGCTCTCCCAGTGTCGGCAGCAGAATTCCAAGAATACATTTAAAATGTATTTCATTTATGTCCTGCCCAATATGGTTCCCCGGGACTCTCCCTTCCGAGGGACCACATGGAGAACCGCATGGCTGTGGCAGAGTTAGCGGCTCATGGCCACAGGGGCAAGCGGGTGCGGTTAGGAGCGGAAACGCAAAGGTGACGTTGTGTGTTTGGCTCCCTCTCTTTTTGGCGTGGTGTGTCAGGAGGATTATATCGAGACGGATGAAAAGAAGCTTGTGCCCCTTCGGTGGACCGCTCCCGAGCTGGTGACTAGCTTTCAAGACAGGCTGCTGACCGCTGAACAAACCAAGTTCAGCAACGTCTGGTAGGAAGATGATCCACGATAAGTCTTTTATTGAAAAAAAGCAAACGTCACTGACCATGCAGCTGGGTTTATTTCCATCACTGACACCCCAGCATTCTCCCTGGGGGGCCCAGAGTGGCTTACTTCAGGGGTAGTGAACCTGTGGCCCTCCAGATGTCCATGGACTACAATTCCCATGAGCCCCTGCCAGCAAATGCTGGCAGGGGCTCATGGGAATTGTAATCCATGGACATCTGGAGGACCACAGGTTGACTACCCCTGGCTTACTTCATTCTCCTCTCCTCTGTTTTATTCTCACAACAGCCCCGGGAGGTAGGTTAGGTGGAGAGTTTGGGACTGGCCCGAAGTCACCCAGCAGGTTTCTAGGGCAGAGTGGGGATTCGAACCGGGATCTCACAGATCCTAGTTTGACACTCCCACCTGGCCTTTCTCAACTATTTACCACTGAGAAACTCCTAAAACATACTTTAGGCTTCCAGAAACCCCAGAAGTGGTGTGATTGTGCAGAATACGGTTGGGAAGCAGAGCTGTGGACACGCCCACCCCAGGGCCCTCCCTCTCCCACCTCCTCCAGGCCCATCATTGGCCATTTTGGGAGGTGTGGGTGGGTCAACATTGACCATATATGGTCATATCATCTGATAAATGTTTCATTATTTATTTATAACTATAGATAGATTGCCGCTTTCAGTGCCTCCTGGTGGTTTACGATCAATAAAATAAAATACATTAAAGCCCATAAAACCCCTTAAAAAAACCACAGATGGCGAATGATTCACATCCTCCTCCCTCCTCCCGTTCAGCAACGGGTCAATAGATTTTTCCTTTTTTACATTTTTCCCTGGGAGTGGGAACTTAACTAGCCACAAGCCTCCATGGAACTGGGGGAGATTTGAACCCGGCTTTCCTCGTTAGCAATCAGACACTCTTAACCACTGTACCTACCACATTGGCTTCCTGGGGAGCAGTTTAAAAAAAAACAAACAACGGCACCGAAGGACGAAGAAGAAGAGTTGGTTTTCATACCCTGCTTTTCATGGCCCAAAGGGGTCTCAAATCACCTTCCATGGGGCTGAGAGAGCTCAGACAGGACTGCTTTGTGAGAACAGCTTTATCATTTAGGCATTACTTATCAATTACATTTATATACCCCCACTCCCAGCATTGCCGACTGGCCCAAGATCACCCAGCTGGCTGCATGTGGCGAAGTGGGGAATCAAACCCGACTCCTAACCAGACTACATATGTCCACCTATCCTAAAGCTCCTCTAGGTACTTGTCCTCTGCAGCACCACTCTGGCCCTTATTTTCTTTGCTGCAAGGGCAAATAATGACATTTTGTTAGAAACAAATGAATTAGTATCAGCTAACAAAAACACAAGTTTTTCCTGGTCGGATTTATCATTTAGCCCATCTAGTAGGCCAGCTAGAAATTTGGCCCTAGGATCTGTATACAATGGGCAAGTGAGAATGTAATGTGGGAGATCCTCCAGGACTAAAGCTCCACAAATACAGAAGCATTGATCTTTTGGTGTTTTATGGTATCGTCCACTCAGTGCAGCTGTTGGCATTGTTTGAAATCGCATGGAGGTAAAAGCTACTCTGAGACTATGAGTTGAAAGATAGACTAGATAGAAAGATCTCAAATGGTTTGTTTTGAATAATTTGTACCAGGGTGAACTTTTAGATTGCAGGATTAATGATCTATCAATCAAGGCATCTGAGATAAATACCCAGTCTCTGAGTTGGTTATTATCTCCTGAAGAGTTTAACAGGTCATCTGGGATGGAATACCGTGACAAAATGTTATTTAAAAATCTGGAGCGAGAAGGATCTTTGGCCAACAGAAGCTTAAAAGATTGTTCACTATGTGAATTTGAACTTGATGTTCCATGCTTCCATTTCTTCCATACTTTTACAATGGCCAAATGTATGCGAGCGCTAATTGAGGGCAGGCCAGTTTCTGCTCTGATAAGAGCTGCTGATGTCCCCTTTGGAAGGACTAAGATGCGCCTGAGAAAAAGATTTTGAATAGTTTCTAAGCTGGTAATAATATCTTCCTTCCAACCCCAGATTTCAGCAGCATACAAGAGGTGAGGATCGACCTTGCTAGTAAATAGTTTCAAGGCTGGGTCTATAAGATGTCCTCCCTTTGTGTAGTAGAATCTCAGAATAGACCCAACTAACCTCAGTGCAGAGGACTTGATGGACTCCTAACCCCCACACCATACTGGCTCTCCAGCTAGGATTCCTCTAGCAACGAGCTCCATTCCAGTCGGGCTTCTCATGCAGGGTTTCTCGTTCCCAGGTCGCTGGGCGTCACGCTATGGGAGCTGTTCAGCAGCGCTGCGAAGCCTTACCCGCGTTTATCCGACGAGGAGGTTTTGCTGCAAGTCATCAAAGAGAAGCGGACGAAGCTCCCAGAACCGGCTCTCGAGCAGTCCTGTTCCGACCGATGGTAATCCTTGCCTTGATCTGTCTAACCTTCTCTGCCGCCCGCCTTTCCCGTGGGGTCTTGAGGCAGATTGCACCGAGTGGGTCAGCACAGTCGACAAAATGGGACATTCAGGATGCTTTGGGTGGGACTGGTTTCTAGGCTGATTGAATTTTTCCCCCCCTTATGCCGGCCTTTCGCAACTTTTTGACTGTCGGGAAAGCCCTGAAACTTCCTTCAGGCTTTGAGAAACTCCAGAAGAGGCGGTGCGGAATATGGCGGGGAAGCAGAGCTGCGGACACGCCCACCTGGGGCCCCGCCCCTTCTATCATTGGCCATTTGGGAGGAGGGGCAAGTCAGCATGACCCTGTAGGTCACGTCACCCGATAAACGTTTTAACAAATCTTAAAAAATATATAGAAAATTAACTCTCACCCAATTTGGGAAACCCTTCCAGGGCCGTGAAGGAACGCCTGGTTGAGGAAGCCGGCCTTAAACTCTTGCATCTCTGCCTAGCCTTTAAACTAACCCTGGAAGATCGGACAGGGTTTATTGGTCCCTGGGAGCTGGAGGGGCTGTGGCCAGAAACCACCCAGTGAGTTAGCGCCGCTGGGCAAATTAACCACAAGTGCCACAACGGCGCGTTCACATCTCCTCGTGGTGGTGAAAAGCTCGCCAGAATGCAGCCGGTCAAGGGTAGACCGGTTTGGAAACACTTAACCGAAAAGGCAACCTTGACGGGCGATCCAAAACAGCTTGGGACGAGGGCAGTGTGATCGTTGTCTGTGCGGTACTGAGCGGGGTGTGTTTTTTTCCCCCTCTACTCGCAGGTATGAGGTTCTGCAGTTCTGTTGGCTGCCTGCGGACAAGAGAGCAACCGCGGACGAGGTCCACAAGCTGCTGACGTACCTCCGGCTGCAAAGCCAAAGGGATTCGGCCGTCGACCCCGCGCAGTGGGACATCCTCAAGCCCAATGTTTCCAGCAGGGACTCAGCGGCGAGCTCGGCCTTTCCGATCCTGGACCCCTTCACGGGCAGCCGGCTCGGCCGCGAAATGGAAGAGGTCCTCACGGTCACCGAAACCAGCCGGGGGCTCAGCTTCGAGTACATCTGGGAAGCCGCCCGGCACGATCACTTTGACTGCAGCCAGCTGAGCCCGGACGAAGGGGTGGCGTACACAAACATCTTCTTCCCGGTGGAGGTTTTTAAGAACAGTCTCCCGGGGCAGGGGCCTGGAGCACAGGGCCCAAGCAGTCAGGAGGCGTCTTTCCCCGTGCCTGGGGAACTTCCCGTGTTCAACGCCCACAAGCCCTCCGTTGGCAGCGATTACTACATTCAACTGGAAGAGAAGGGCGGGAACAGCAGTATGAGTTTCGACAATCAGAACGTCATGGCAACGACGGAAGTGGACCGCCTCGAAGCCCCCAAAGCCCAAAACCCTCACTTTGTGGTTCTGGGGGGCTTTGATGCCACCGAGTCGGCTACAGAGGGGGACTTTTTCAGTTATAATGCCGGTTCCGAGGAAGGAGCCGTGCAGGCAAACGGACAGGATAGCCCTTTCCAAAATGCATCGCCTGAGGTCTCCGGAGCAGGACAGTCGCCTGACGAAAGGAATCAGTTGGGCTCGACTGATCTGAATGACATCCATATTGAGCTCGGAGCAGTTTCCCATTTGGGTCTAGAGCAATCGGCTACGGTCGGCCCAGCCAACCAGGGCAGTTCCACGCACATTTCGGAACATAAAGGTGCCAACTGGCACGAAAGCGCCCTGCAGAAGTCCGGCCCGGGTCCGCTGACTTCAGAAGACCTGTGCAACAACTTCCTTTTCCTCCAAGAGAAGAACTTGTTAAAGGGGGCGTTGAATAACACGACAAATGGAGAAAACACCAGTGCGGTGCAGACACCGAGCAGGAACGTGCTGGAGGGGGGGCTTAAAATGGCTGGAAATAGTCCGGCCTGTAAAGACGAACGTTCGATACAAATAGCCCCGGAGAAAAGCACGGCTGTGATGCTTCCATCCCTTGCGGACATCCAGGTGCCTTTCAGCTCACCTGGGGTGGCTAAACAGCAGGTGCCTCTGCTGTTGAACATTGGGGAAGACCAATCCGACACAGGGGCAGACGACGATCCTGCCGAAAGTATTGACCCCTCCTATCTCAGAATGGATCAGGCCTCTGTCGAGACTCTGTCCATGAATGTCCAAAACCAACCGGGCGGGACTAGCCCTGACCGAAGCATTGCATCGAATGCCCGCGATCACGAGAGGCAGAAGAAAAACCAGGAACTGGACTGCAGCAGCAGCAGGATCTGGGGAGAGTTGACCCACGACGTGGGGGAGAAGGGGTCTGGCTCGGAGCCAGAGGACGGTTGCCGTTTGGACCAAAGCCACGAAACGGCCGCCCACGTTCAGAGGCATAACGCAGAAGTGATGCTCGCCTCCATCCTGCCTTCGGACCGGTCGAGCACCGACAGCCTGCTAGAAGACAGCCTGTCCACCGCCACGCAGAGCGTGGGGCAATCCGTAGACACCCCGGACTCCTTGGATTCCGTAGACGTCAACGAAGTCTTGGAGTCTTTAGTAAGTCAGAGTCCCCAGAAGATTTTGCCCCCCGATAAGCCTGCCGACAGCGGTTACGAGACGGAAAATTTGGAGTCTCCGGAGTGGACTTCGTACCTCCTTGGCACCGACTCCAACGAAGACACGGATCTGCCTGCTCCGGGTGACCGCGGTCTTTCCAACGGCCGGCCCGTGATTATCGTGTCCTCGGATGCCGAGGGGGACACCTGCTTGGAAGAAGCTGCCCCAGCTGCCTCGGACCGGCTTCAGAACTCCTACCGAGATTCGGCCTATTTTTCTGATAACGATTCTGAGCTGGACAAGAAACCCGAAGAGGCCGCCAACGCCTCCGAGGAACCCCACAGAGAACTGGAGGATGACGCTCACACCGAATATTTAGAAATGAAAAAGAGGAGCCTCATAGGGAACCAGCTGACCCGAGGCAAAGCGGCTGGCGGCCGGTTTGCAAATAACTCCAATTTGCAGCTGGAGTCGGATGAGAAGCTAGGCCGCCACGAGGGGGATGTCGCAATATGTCTCCCTGATGAGGACGGCAACACGGCCACGCTTGGGCCTGCAGTGAGTCCAGAACATCGCGATGAAGATCCGGTCAGCTGGTGTGAGCGTTCCCCCAAAGGCGTGTCTTGCACAGGGACAAATACGGCAGATCTGAAGCTCGCACCTAGTTTATTGGTCCCCGTGGAAACGTTTGAAAGGTCCCTGTTGGGCCACTTAGAGGGCCACAAGCTCAAAGAGCCGGATGTGGAAGGGAAATACCTGGGTAAGCTCGACGTCTCCGGGATGCTCGATCGGTCGCTGGACGGGGACGACGCGGACGAAGAGGACGAGAACAGCGACGATTCCGAGGACGACATGAGAACTTTCCACCTGCACGGATTCAGTTCCGACAGTGACGAGGAAGTCGTGCATCAAGTCCCGGTGATCCTTATCGACCGGGATGATGGGAAGCACCTCAAGAGCTTGCTGAAGAGCCCGAGACCGTTGAATCAGAAGGTTCCTCCTGAGAACTCCCTGAAGGCCGAAAGGAAAGCCGTCACGTTCTTCGATGACGTCACCGTCTATCTCTTCGATCAGGTATCTGAGGGTCCCCCCCACCCCCTTTGCTTTGATACTCAAAAGTCCAGGCTTGAAAGAATAAAATCGAGCACCATTAAGACCAACAATTATTCAAGGCGTGAGCTTTCGAGTGCAAGCACTCTTCCTCGGATGGGTCTGAGGAGGAGGGCTTGCACTCGAAAGCTCACGCCTTGAATAAATCTTTGTTGGTCTTAAAGGTGCTACTGGACTCTGATTTGGTGAGAGCCAGCTTGGTGTAGTGGTTAGGAGTACGGACTTCTAATCTGGTGAACCAGGTTCGATTCTGCGCTCCCCCACATGCAGCCAGCTGGGTGACCTTGGGCTCGCCACGGCACTGATAAAACTGTTCTGACCGAGCAGTGATATCAGGGCTCTCTCAGCCTCACCCACCCCACAGGGTGTCTGTTGTGGGGAGAGGAATGGGAAGGCGACTGGAAGCCGCTTT